>NC_071407.1:32109979-32119979 GCF_017976375.1 Cuculus canorus
GCTACCCCTGAGATAAGGCATCATGTTTAATGGCCTCGATTTTTCTTTTAAGTGTTTATTTTTATAATACCTGCATGAAATGTCAGTATGCTTGCGGCGACTGTATTAAACCCGTTTATATAATTTGGGGGGGAACGGGTGGACGACCTGGTGTTCCGAAAGGGGGGGGTTAAAACCAAAAACCTTGAGGGATAAAAGATTCATTTTGATCACATTTAATCTTGCAGAAAATATTTCAAAGAAACATCACAACAGTAGAGGTAAATGCAGCAAAAATTATGTTTTTATTGCACAGTTAGACTAAACGATCTTACATTGATTACTGTATGCTGTCATAGCCATAGTCACGTAAATATTTGGTAGCAAATAGTCTCATCTGTGGAAACATTTCTCTGTTTACATTGCAGTTACCTATACAAAACATATTGCACGTTAAAGGAATGAGCAGCATGGTTCCTCCTGCTGTGCCTCTTTGTGTCTGTAATTAAATCAATGTTTTGATTAACAACAATATTGCTAATCATGTAAAAATAATGACTGATTTTTTTGATTTTTTAAATTTTTTTTATTTTAATTGCTTTTTTTTTAAGAAAAGGAAAATAGGGAGCTGGCTGAGAACTGGGTGTGCGTGCTGGCCTTGGGATGCATGGGGTGGAGGGGCTGGGAGCTCAGCAGCAGGGCTGGGGGAGCATCCACCTCCCCACTGCCCAGAGCCCCCTCGATACAAAGTGCTTCTTACAGTCAGTCTTGGGTGAGCCCTAGGAAAAAGCTGAAATAAAAAGGGAAAATGAATGCTGTTTTGATTTTAATTAAAAAAAAAAAAATTGGATAACCAGATATCAGTAAAGAAAAGCCTAGAGAATGTTTGGCCAGATTAAAAACAAAATAAATAAAAAGAGAAGAAAATAAAAAATTAGCTTGCAGATATTATCATCCCTGTAGGAAGAAAAGTCGAGAGTGAGGGTTATACAATGAAAAACCTGTCATATCACCAACCTGGTACTCTCACAATATAAACGTTGTTTAAAGTGACGCAGAAGAAAAACGAAAGTTTTGTGAGGATGAATGTGGGGGGCAGCCAGATCTTAGCTCCTGTCTCTTTTTGGTCTTCTTTTTCCCCTGTAGCGACGGACGGCAGCTTTCATCTGCCTCCCGGTGGAGGGCTGGCGGAGGGCTGGGTTTCGGCAGCTTTGCCATGGCCCCCACAGCTCTGGAGGGAGGCAGGGGGTTCCAGTACAGTGGGTAGGGAAGCGGCGCTGACAGCCAGCCATCCCCTGGGACCCCACGCCTTGGAAGAGGACGGAAGGGAGCAAAACCACCCTCTGGAGAGAGAAAACGGGGCCTGATGGGTCAATTCGCCGGTCCCATATGTGCTGAAAAAGAAAAGTTTTGGAGAGCACAAGTTGGAAGCAGAAGCATGACCAGGGTGGGGAGAGGCATTTGTTTTTCAGAGCAGAGGGGAACGGGGAGATCTTTCAGCGACTGTGGGATGAGCATCACCTCCTCGCCTCCTGCCACGGTGACAGCCACACCGATGCAGGGGTGGTAGCGGGGAGGGATCTCAGGGTGATGCTAGTGGCCAAATCCAGGAGTTTTCTAGATATACCTTTTTGTCGGCATCCATTTCTTTCCCGTGTCGGTGGAGAGTTGTACAGGAATTCTACTCTGGATGAGTCATCTAAGGAACCATCTAAGGAAGCCCAGGCTTCGGTGCAGCCTCAGACAGCCAGGGCTTTGCCAACATTTTCTTACCCTACCTTCATGCTCAGTAGTACCTTTATCATTGTGCATAAGCATGTTTGTGCTTTGGATATTGCCGTATTCTATGAACCAAGGGGAAAGTAGGCACCACTTGGCAAATCCCATTTTAGGACCATAACTGTGTCGCCTTGGGTCTCTCCTGTATCTCGAGGTGAAAACGTCTGTGAGCTTCGTGTGGGGCCAGAACTTGGAGGCAGAAGGACAGATGGAGAGGGGACAGCTCTGGAGGAGGACAGTGGGTGTCCTGCCAGGAGATGCTGGCAGGGAGCAAGGGGAAGGCAGAGATCATGCAGTGCAGAGGCTGGTGTAGATGTTTTTCCACAGAGGCAAGGCATCTCCGAGCGCACCACAGGCTTTTTTATATCCTTTTTTTTCTCTCTCACTTCCTGTAGAAGTAAGGCTGATGTGATCATGCTGTTAGGTCCCTCTCATTTCCTTTTCTCCAGTTACTTTTGAGTTTGATGGATGATCTCAGCCTGGTTTGACCAAGGGCTAGGAACATGATTATATTCCTACAAACCCCAGGCAAGTGGGTGTCCATGAGCAAGACAGCCTGCAGCACTGGTCCCTCTTCAGGGACATGGGTGGTGTGGAGACTTTATGGATGGTCAGTCTTGGGAAAGGGCTCAATTGCAGATTGGTAGGCATCAAATTTAATGAATAGACCTGTATCTATTAATTGTAATACTTGTAGAATGGCTCTCCCATAGCTGTGGAGGGATTTTGCCATCCCGTTTGCAGAAATGCTTCCACTGCAGCAGGTTTCTGACTTTTCTGGCTCCTTCCCACTAAAGGCTGGTGGTGACAGGTGGATAATCTGACAAAGATCATGGTGCTCTTCAGTTCGATCAACCGTCCACTGTCTTTTTTGGGTCCTTTTATAAATCCTGTGCTAAACTGGAAATACAGGTTTAAGCGTGTGTTTTGCCTGTCTTCATAAATAATGCATCACTCAGAAGTGTAAAAGGGGGAGCTACAAGTGAAACTGCCCTACAGTCATTCAAGGCTATGAATCATATTTTCTGTTGTTTGTGTGTACTGAGACAGTCTTAAGGATCAGAAGCAAGATGGTTTGTGCCATTTTATTATGACATTTTAGGAACATTCATTATTTACCCCCAGTCCGTGTGTGTGTGTGTGTGTGTGTGTATTTTCCTGTTTCCTTTTCAGCTGTTAATAGAGGACGAATCCTGGACCTGCAAAAAGCATGAGCTTTCTTTTCTTAAGGCACTTACAGGTTGCTTCAAATAACAGGTGACTTGAATAAAATCTTTAGCAGGAATTATATAGTTTTTGTTTGCACGGCACAGATATTCTGTTCCTAGTATTTAAAGCCATCCTAGGATGCCTCAGGCTCTTGGAATGACTCTGGTCCAAGCTGCTGCTCCGGCAGGCTCACCTCTGCTGGAGAGTCAGCACTAATGATGAGATCAATGAACGTTTTGAGATGCCAGTTCTCATGGTATGTGTTCTGCAGTGAGAATCAGTGGTGCTTTAGTGGATGCAGAGAGAGCATTTGAGTGTGTGGAGTTGGATATTTTCTTTTACTAATACAATTTGTAAGTGAACACTTCTTCAAACTACTACTTTAGACACTGTTTAGACTTAAAAATTAAAATTTCCCCTAGCGCAAACAATTTTCACTTTCTTTAGTTTATCTCTTTGTGTTTTGAAAGAAGGCATCTACTAGTTGTTTCTTAACCATTCTGGCCAACTAAAGTGATCTAGCATTTAAGACAAAAATATAGAAAGGACATAAAGCAGTAATTACGCTAATGGCTTGCTCTCATCAGACATCTTTCCAAATTAGCAGAACTTGTAAATTTTGCTTTCCGGAGGACTAGATTGAAACCTTTTGGGGTTGTTTCTACCTCAGCACCTTGTTTGCTACATCAAGTTCACCTCGCTTTCACTCCTACCTAAACGCACAGTCCTTTTGCTGTTGTGTTTGCTCAACCCAGGCTAAATTTTCCCCTCAAACCAAGCAAACTGCTGAATTTCTTTGGATTTTTTTTGATTGCTTTCTGCCCAATTTCACAGTGCAACACACAAATATGGAGAACCATAAAAATATCTGGTACAATACGTTGTTTTATGGCAATCCACATGATTTAAACCACTTCAACTTCACTGTAGGAATAAAAAGTTCAGTTTATAAGGAATAAATATGGAAGGACTTATTTCTGTTGTAAAGATTTTCTGACAAGCAAAAATATTATGCTTTTTGAAAACCTCATTAGAAAATCAATTATATCATGACACTTAATGTTGTGTTATTTACAAGCAAGATGTCTTGTTGGGAAAAATGCTATAAAAATTCACCCTTAATACAGAAAAATGTTAGAACATAAAGAAGAGTTAGGTTTCATTATTAGCATGTTCAAAGTAGCAATTACCAAATACAAGTTTATGCTCAATCAAGAATAGCAAAAATCTCTGATCACAGGAAAGACACAAGGTATTGCACGCTCAAAGGGAAAAAGGCAGGCTCACAGAGCGAACAATAATGAGTTTATTTATGGGCTTGTGTTTATGCACGGGTCCTACTCATCCTGCATCTCTTCTTGCTTTTCCTAATTACACAGATCTTGATACCTCTTTAAATTCCTTCAAAAAGAAGACCGTAAACATACTGACACCTGGCAAATGGCTACTGGAAGGCTGTAGCCGTTAAACCAACGTTTTTGCTTTGGAGAGAGCATAGGAAAATTCTTCAGTGCTTCGATTTGGTACAGAGAGAAGGGATGTAAAGCTGAGCTATTTATTTTTCTCCGTATTTGGAACCTAGTTGATACGTTGATATGCAGAATACTTTGCGTCCAGTTGTGAGCATGTAGTGTTCAACTCTAGTGTCTGGTCCTGCAAGCCTGGGTATGAGATGAAGCAAGATTTTCAGACTAAATAGTAAAATAATAACACCTAAACTAAACTTAGATGATTTCATTTCAGTGAGGAATAGTCCTACTTTACATCTGGTCAGTCTGAGTACAGATATTTTTTTCATGGCTAGAAAAATCAATTATTCAATTTATATGCTGCTAATTGGAAGCATATGAAATAATTTGTTGATTTTTTTAATGAAACTATTTTTATAACTGAACTTACACTTGACACGTAAAATGCTCGACTTGAAGCAGAAAATTTTGTTTGTTGCGCAAATATAAGCAAGATGCAACTGACCTGTGGTACACTGCGTCGTTCTTACCAAGGTAAATGCAAAAAATAAATTTCTAGCTAAAATTGTTGTTTCAAATAGCCTGCAATATGAGTTTGTATCAGATGCAGAACTAATGATGCTTATTTGCTGCAAAGTAAAAATGAAGATGTGTAACTACACGCTTGTACGTGTATTTCTAGCAGAAAAATAAATATTCTGTGTTTCATCTTCCATTCTACTTAATGCTCGTAGTAGTTTGCTATATAGAGTTATAAATTTTCCGTGCTTTCTCTGGTTTATAAGTTAAAAATCCATATGTACACATACCTTTACTTCATCATGAACATTTTAGGCCATGAGAAGTACCTTTTGCCAGTTAGGAAGATGAGGGCATATGACTTGAAGCATCAGAGGAGTGTAAGAGTTAGCGCTGACCAACCTGTAGTTCCCAGGCTCCTCCTTCCTAAAGACAGGAGCTGCACTTGCCGCCTTCTACTTTCAGGAATCTCCTCATGAAGAGTATTGAGTTCTGTTATTGTTGTTGTTATTACGCTCTGAAAGGAAATGTTTTAGTAGGGCTATTTTGTGAATTTTGGATTTAATTAACTTCTTAGTGTAATACCCACTGAGTTGAGTTTATGGTCTTAACATTTTGCAGACGTTATAAAGCAAACATCTAACTGAATTTTCAAAACATTTATCCCGTGTGGCAGGGGAAGATAAAAAATTAAACCTGCTGCTTGGGGGTGGGTTTTCATTGGTTTTCAGGTTTTCCATAGGCATCGTTTTGTGTAGAAAGCCATATGTGTTTAATTTTAAGTGCTTGTGAGCACCATTGGTGTAGTTGAACATGCTTGGTATATTCTGGTTGCATCAAGGGAGATCCTTAACCTTGTCCTTGGGTCCCTTCTTCAGAAGAATCTCAGGCGGAGCTGCCTCAAGTATCTGGTCTGTCTTCCACGCGCAAGGAAATGGAGCAGGTCTTCCCATATATTGTTTTTATTTATGTTACTGGACTAGAAGCTGGAATTGGCCTGGTGTATTTTGGGATTTGCTTCTCACAATCCCTACTATACATCTGATTTTTTAATTAAAGTATTTCTGTAAAACTTACAGAACCTGTCTTCTTACAGGATTAGACATGATTTTTTTCTTGTCTCTTATGGTCAAAATAGAATATTATTCACTTATTAAAACTGAGGCAGGGAAAAAATCTTTTCCAGATTCTAGAGAAGGAAAACCTTATTCCATTCTGACATGTATCTCAGCAATTTCCACTTGAAGTTTTACGATTTCCACAACTCTAATCCCACTTTAACAAAGAAAAAAAAAGAAAGAAAGAAAAAAGACGTTTCCTTGCTGTTGCAGGAATGGCAGCATTACCATTTCCGTGCTGATCAGAAAACTGCTTCCAGACGTGTAGCCTTGCTAACCCAGCGCGAGCAGAATGAGGGAAGAGGAGACGTTGGATCAGGATGCCAGAATGCACAATTCATTATGAAATCTTTACCCTGAGCTCTGTCGTGGCCATCAACATTTTATGTTAGCGAAGGCTTCTTGGGACTTGGTTGTTATTCGTGTTTTGGAGCAAACAGTAGCCTCTGGTTTGTGCAAATAAGTATTGACTTGGGCTTTATTTCTCCTGTAATGTCTAGTTCCTAGCTTCTCTGGGCAAGGGGAAGCTGGCTTTGTTGTGGGGCTCACTGCCCTTCACAGTCTGTTCTTTGTACAGCAAAAACTTTTAACTATTAATTAGAGTCTTTAGCAACACACAACTCTCTTCCTCCCATAAGAAGATACATTTATTAATGGATGACAACTTTAGTAAATGATGTAACTATTAAAATAAGCTGTCCAGGTGTACTCAGCATAAACTTTATAATAAATTTCATTGCTGAAGGTACCACTGACCCTCTAAATACACACTTCCTCTAAGCAGATGAGTATTTTAGGAAGTGATGGCTTTGGAGGTTATATGGATTGTGCAGAAACATGCATTCTTACTTTTAAGCTACACGAGTTTTTGAAGTAGCATTGTCTAAGTTTGTTATGAATCGACAGTGAGAGGTAATTTCATTTTTTTCCTTATCTTGACCTCTCTACGCAGCCCTGAAACCACTTTAGTGCTGCAGCATAAACCATTTTTTTCTTCCTTTTTATGAGGAATCAACTGGTTTTTTTTTTTGTTGTTGTTGTTGTATGTCTTGAAGAGAAAAATGTAGTGTCGTGTGAGATAGGATGAGGGGCAGATAAGACCAACTCTCTCCTCAAATCCATTAATCTTGATGTTGGAAAATTCAGATATCCTACAGCAAAAGCAGGCAGTTAGCTTTAGCATGCTGGGGCTAGACTTGGAAATTTGAGCCAAGACAGCTGTAATCCGGGTTTGAATGTGCTACACGTTCTTTCCCAGGCTGGCAGGGAAAAGCCCTTAGATTCTGGAAAGAAAAATCTCAGGTGCAAGCTTGGGATACTCTTACGAAAAGGAGAATGACATGTTCATGCTTGTGGTCATTGCCTGCCCTCACTATCTGCCTGCCACCAGAGGGAGTTTTCTCTTCTCCCCACCCGTCCCTGTGCTGCTGGACCATCACTGTAGGGATGAGTTTTGCAGCAGAGGAAGTAGGGTGCTGCCAGCCTAATGGTCAGCTTTCCTTCCATCTGGGAGCTGCTGTTTTGTCTTCTCAGATATGTTTAGCAAAAAAAGGGACAAATGTTGTCCTGCTGGTTTCCAAGGCAGCCAAGGGGCGATGAGCCCAAGTAAGCCACAGGAATGGGAGCAGGAGATGGAGTCCAGGCTCCTGCCAACCTTGTCACCACCTGCTGTGGTTCTTTTGACCATCACAGGAAGAGTGTGATCCAACCCTGACACTGTCACCTGTCTCCCAGCTGTGGGTTCCTAGCTGCAGTGGTGCACTGACAGCTTGGAATAGAGTTATCAACTGGTGGGTTTGCCATGCATCCTCAGAAGAGGAATTTTAAGGTGTGCTTCATGAACATTTTCAAGAGTTTGGTTATTCCAGCTTATGTTATTATTTAACAGTCAGGCATTGGGAGCAGTTGCCCAGAGCAGCTGTGCTGGCTCTGTCCTTAGGGATTTGAAAGACCTGATGGACAAAGCCCAGAGCAAGTTTGTCTGCTCTTGGCAGAAGGCTGGGCTAGAGACCTCCCCAGTCATTGCATCCAAGTGCATAGACAAAGTTTGCCTATGTACATCCTTCTGTTCAGTGATGTCCTGTCATACCTGTCTCCACTTCCCTCCAGTCTTCATGGTTTTGAAGTACAAGAGCTGTAATGCACTTCGTGGTGAAGTTGTGGCTCAGGAGTAGCATAGCCTTTACACTCACTGCTCTTGGATCCCAGTGTGATCCAGGCAGATTGCTAGATCTCACACTGAGGTCTGTACAACCCAGAAAATGCACAACACTCTTCAGGATCAGCATTGTGATGGCATGAGGTTTAACAAGGCCAAATGCCGGGTCCTGCACTTGGGGCACAACAACCCTATGCAGTGCTACAGACTGGGGGAAGAGTGGCTGGAGAGCTGTACAGAGGAGAGGGACCTGGGGGTAATGGTTGACAGCCAACTGAACATGAGCCAGCAGTGGCCCAGGTGGCCAAGAAGGCCAATGGCATCTTGACTTGTATCAGAAACGGTGTGACCAGCAGGTCCAGGGAGGTGATTCTCCCTCTGGACTCGGCACTGGTGAGACCACACCTTGAGTACTGTGTTCAGTTCTGGACCCCTCACCACAAGAAGGATGTTGAGGCTCTGGAGTGTGTCCAGAGAAGAGCAATGAAGCTGGTGAGGGGGCTGGAGAACAAGTCTTACGAGGAGCGGCTGAGAGAGCTGGGGTTGTTTAGCCTGGAGAAGAGGAGGCTGAGGGGAGACCTTATTGCTCTCTACAACTACCTGAAAGGAGGTTGTGGAGAGGAGGGAGCTGGGCTCTTCTCCCAAGTGACAAGGGACAGGACAAGAGGGAATGGCCTGAAGCTCCACCAGGGGAGGTTCAGGCTGGATAGCAGAAAAAAAAAATCTTCACAGAAAGAGTCATCGGGCACTGGAACAGCTGCCCAGGGAGGGGGTCGAGTCGCCTTCCCTGGAGGTGTTTAAGGAACGGGTGGATGAAGTGCTTAGGGACATGGTTTAAGGGAGTGTTAGGAATGGTTGGATTCGATGGTCCAGTGGGTCTTTTCCAACCTGGTGATTCTATGATTCTATGATTCTATGATTGTGTGTGTTTCCTGGGTCTCCTCTTCACTCCCAAACATAGATTTCTAACAAATCCCTGTTTGAGTGGGGCTGTTGAAGTGCCTGTTCACTTGCTGTTGTGCTGTTAAGTGTCACGTTGCAGGTCTAGAAAATCATCAGAAGCGGTTTCCTACAGCTGTTCCTGAGTGCATGGTGCTGGTGACTCAATGTTTTGCTGATTTGTGGCGAGGTGTGTAGGTGGGCAGCGGGGATACAGTCAGCGTTGCTGTCAGTCTGGTAAAAGTTCTCATGCAGTGAATTTCCAGACCTTGATCACCACAGGTAAGAGAAGCTCTTCTCATCGACGCAGCCTGAGCTGACCATAAGAAAAGGAGCGATAAATTTAGATTATTTTGGCATCTGTAGGTCATTATTGGAATTATAGCAGCTGGCTGCTAGGTCATAAAGTTACTTTGACAGGTCATGAATACCGAAAGTACTCTAACTACCCTGCCTTACTCTTATCGTCCTCATTCATTATTGTCAAGAAGATAGTCTCTTAGAAAGAGTGAGCATAAAGTTTAAGAAGGGACAGGAGGAAAAGCCTTTTAATAATACTCCTCTTTCTTCCCTCTTTCTGAAAGAAGAGATTAAAGGCAAGGTTAAACTGTTGGAAGGGTAGAAAGACCTACTGAGTTTGAAATGTTTAATTGTTTATTGTTTTTATTTAATTGCTGCATATTTCTGAACCATAAGCTCATGATGTGATCGTAGCTCATGGAGAAGAAGATTTGCCAAGTTTTGCATCATTAGTTGTACATTTCTTGCTTTCTATCGCATAAGCAGTAGAGACACATCTCTTGCTGGATGTGTTCAGAGCACAGGTTCAT
>NC_071407.1:32124979-32152479 GCF_017976375.1 Cuculus canorus
AGCTTCTGGATCCCAGCAGCAAGGCTCCCTGGCATTTGCAGGAGGGTAGGAGAAGCAAGGGGCATGCTGACACCAAGGTGGTCTATGAAGGGGAGAGTTTGTTTAAATCACAGTTTCAATAGTCAGTCTTTAACAAGCTGCTTTTGAGGTAGCAGTTTATAGACTCTTATTTCAGTTAATTATAACAGCAGTTTTTTGAAACAGTATTTTTATTGGTTTTATTGATGTGCCCTACTGTTTTTCCAATCCTGTGATTGGGTTCTGGCTGGGCATTTGGGAGAAGAAAAGCTTTCCTCCCCTGTTGGGAAGATGCAAAGAGCTTCTGCAGCAGAGGTGGGCGATGGGCTACTTGAGAGGTGCTCCCAGGTAGGGGGGTGGTGGCCATGGGAATCCCTGTACCACTCCCAAAGCTTCTTGCTGCCTTCAGAGGGCTTCCTATGGTGCACTTACAGAGCCATCTCAGGTACAGCTTTGTTTCTTTCTTCTACATATGTACACATGCAAAAGTGACCATCCCATGTGTGCAGTGGTGTGCAAGTACATAAAACCTCCAAAGACGTAATCCATGGCACTTTACTGCAAACAGTAAACAAGAAGTGCTGACAAATGCTGATGAAAATGAAGAGAAATACTCTGTATTTTTTTGTTGTAGGGTTGTATTTTTAGTTTTGAGGCCAAACTGGTAAGTAAAGCCAGTTCTTCATTGAGTAATGCCAGCCAATGTTTGTGGAAGACAATCTCACAGCCCTGTAGAAAACCTTTGGAGAGAGTATATTTACTAATTATGCTTTTCTAATTGGTATGTCTTAGCAGTTTTTTATGAGCAACCTGTTCTCAGCCTCTGTTGACGTGAAAATTTGGACGATGAATGCCTGATAGGAACCCAGATGTTGACACGTTTCATGATGGTTTCATCTGCTGCCAGTGTTTGTTTCCGTGGTTTCTAAGTGTACATACCTGGTTTGAGAGAAAAGTAAAATTAATACCGTTTGTTTGCAGTGGTGTTAGAAGCTTCAGAGTAACATGGAGAGGGTGAGAAGTGGCCTCAAGGGTTTTGTCTGGTGCCTTTCCTGCCATCCTGTCTCCCATACAGCTGTTTCACTGCGCAGTGCATCAGAAGGGCTTCATTCACTTGAGGAAAATAATATTCGTATTTTTTTCAAGCATCAGATGGGCAACACATCTCCAGTTGTGGCAGGAGGATGCACATCAGCTCATATGCCAATCTCTGTCTTGATGGGAGATCCTGTACGTCAGGCATCAGATGAGCCTACGGTTGGTCCTACAGGAGATGCTCAGAGAACACAGACTGTATTACACCCAGACTGGGAAGCCACTTTGAAAAATATCCTGATGAGTTGAATTCTTAAGAGGTTTCTGATTTATCTTCATCTTAATTCATTTTAATAGGCTGGAGTATCTGCAGGTGCTTTTGATTATAATTCTTGGTGCTCACTTTCATTTGGAATTCATGGACTAACGCACGTCAAGGTGGACATCCAAAGTCAGAGCCTGGTTCCAATAATTCAGCCTTAAGTTTTCCTCCTTCAATTTCCCCATGCACCAGTGGAGATCAGAGACCCACGTCTTGCAGTATAAGGGTTGTAATGTGTGTTTTAACTGCCTTAGGTTTTGGGTTGGTTTTTTTTTTTTCAAATCCATGCATAATTGGGATTATATCTATCTTAGATATGTAGGAAAAATGTAAATTTTACTTCAGATACCAGTTAGCAACTGGGTTATTACTATGAGGCGAGATTCTGAATAGAACTGGTGGGGTTTGTGTATGAGGTGATGCTACATGTCAGTGACACAGAGATGGAAAATAGTGGGGAGAGCTGTGGTGAATACCCTAAAACAGAGAAGCTAAGTGGAGAAGCAAAGGGAGTCTGGTGTGCGGTTTAAGGGTCCCCTGCAACCAGCCCTAACACAGTTAATTGCCTGTGATAAAACCGACCTCTGAAGTCTGATGGGAGAATTCTTTTATATAAGAAAAAAATGTTTTGTAACAATTTCTTGTAAGTGCTAAAATTAACTGACTTTCTTTTAACCTAATTATAGATAGAACTGATGATATCACCTATGCTTAATGTTGCCTAACATCTTGGGTGAGAGTGTGCTGCTGCTTATAACTTGGCTGAATTTTTGCTTTAAAATATTTCATGTGAAGTATCTGCTTAATTGTTCCTAGTTGAGGGTCTTTTGGGCATGTTCTCGATTTCCCCCATTCTCAGTCTAGAACAGGGTGATCCTTTCCAATGAGAAGATACACATAAATTGGTGGGTTTTTTCTCCTTTTTATTTTTTAGTTTATTATTTTTTTAATTTCTTTTTTTTTAATTTCTTTTTTTTTAATTTTTAATTTTATTTTTTTTATTATTTAATTTCCAGTCATTCTGCTGCCAAATCCACTGATTTGAAACAGAAATATATATGAAGAAGCCGCTCTGATACTAGGATGATTTTTGTTCTCCCAGTACAGCCCAGCTGTAGGCCTTTGAAGAGATTAATTCATAGAGGTCGAATGGATCTCTTTGGGAAAGGACATCTCTGGGCTGGTTTAGGGGATGAGCACAAAAGTGATGCAACCTCATGGCACTGATGAGCATCATCTTGACCTTCCTGAACAACTTTTGCTGGCATAAATGAGGTAGAAATGTGCAGGGTGAAATCTGGAGATAGTGAGAATTAGTCTGGGAAATACGTGGCTGGAATGGGAAGAGAACCATGAAATCTTCACTGTAGAGCAGTAAGGTCAGACAATGAGTAGTCTGATGGTCCAAACAAGGCAAGTTAGGGAGGATGGGCAAGAGGGTGGGTGGTGGCCAGGGCAGAAAAAGGGCAGAACGCTGAAACTGGGCAGTATAAGGAGAGGAAAGGAGGTTGGCATAGAGTGGACAATGAAGCAGGGCTTGGGCAATTGGGATGCACAGCAGAAGATAGAGGTGGATAAGGAACCATAATTTCATAGTGGTTACCCTCCTTACCACGGTTTGAACAGAAATCTTTGTCCATAATGAGATACATTTCTCGGAGAACACAGTAAATATGTTCAGGAACAGTAAACCAAGATCACATCGTAGCATTGTTTACTTGAACGTGTTTCTTGTGTTCCTAGGGAAGTCCACTGCTTGCTGATTGCTGTGTTTCCTCCATGGTCTCCCAGTACTGTATCCCAGGGCAAGATCTTGTTTGAAATCTGTGTCTCTCTGTATAGGATTCCAATCAAAACTTTAATGGTACAGGGCAGTGAGTAGCATTTAATGACCTTCAGTGCTATCACTTGAGTCTTTTGGGCATTGACATTGATTTTCCTTATCTTGGCATGTGAAGACAGGAGTCTCACTCCCTTCTTTAAAGTGTTTGCTGGTATGCACTACTAACACAGAAGAAGCAGGCAGCGGCTTTCCAGGCATCACAGCTGGCAGCAGCGATGGGCTGTGCATAGTGCTTTCATAGCCAGCCTCCGTTTGGTACCTGAACTTAACATCTTTAATTGCAAGAGACAAAAAAAGAGACCAGGCCATTTGGAGACCGATGTATTTCACTCAAGGGTCGCATCTATTTATTTGGAATCTATGTTTTATATCCAAATTTTTGTGCAGAGGCTTCTTTTTCAGGGGAAAAGAGAGGTGTCTTTTTAGTACAGAATTTCTGGCCAGTCAGATCAATAAGAATTTAAATGTTCAATAACAGATTGAAGCAGAATGGAGAAAATATTGCAAAGTTTGCATGACAAGGAATAAGTCTTACTCAGTTCTGAGTTCTTGTACTCTTCTGTGGATGCATTGATTTTGTCTTAATAGGTCTTAAAAGGAACTGTGGTGGGGGCGTTCAACAAGAATTGGGTATTATTTCTGTTTATGGCAGCGCTCATCCGTTTTTTAATCTCTTACTACTATCATACAGACATTTCATTTATAAGAAGCTAAATTAAACTACATAAAGATGTGCTTCTCCATGAATTTTAAACCTAAAAAGCTGCTTTGTTCATTGATTCAGTTGTGGGGGAAGAAATGCAACACAAACATACGGCTATTTGAACTCTTTATTTGCCACATTTACAATATTAATAACACTGTTTCTAGAAGTTGTCACATCAAGTACAAGATCTTCATTCCAGACTGTCTTTTGGGGCCAAATTGAGACTGGATGCATGCATTTAATAAATTGTAGTCTCAAGTAGTCATTTTTGTAAATAATTAGCTTTGGTGAAAGAATAAGTTAGCATATTGTATGCATCTAATGTTGCAAATATACATACAGCAAACTTTCCTATTAATCAACAGTCAAGCACTGTAAGTTGGGTCTCATACATAATGAATTGTTCTTAAACCTCATGGGTTTCATTGATAGAAAAATAAGAGAAAACACAAGTGTAGTAAGCTTTTGAATAAAATTTAACGAGATTGCTCTGCATCCTGTAATCGTTTTGGAATCATTAGAGACCAGATAATTCATCTGCAGTTTTGGGGTGGCTTTAGCCTTCATCTGTCAAAGAAAGCCTATTTAAATGACATTTAGGTGTTGATAAAATACATTTTTATTTAATTTCACAATGAAAGCTTCAGTAAAAATGCCAGCTAACTTTATGTATATTATGTAAAGAATAATGCTGCATGACTGAGTCTCATTTTAATGTTAATTTTTGTGTTCTAATCATTACTGACTCTTCCACCTGACAAATAACACACTAGCTATTTCCTCTAAGAAAAAAAGTGATTTGGTAAGACAAGCACAGACATATATAGATATAAGAAAGAGATAATCACCCTTTGCTTTCCAGACAGGGCAGCTTTCTATACAGGCCTGATCTGGTGACTTCACATGCATGAGTGTTGTATGGAGAGCTGTCTTCAATCATTTGCTGATAAAATAAGAAGATGCCATTTAAAAACTAAAGCAGTACATAACCTTCTAAATTATATTTGCTCCTCATACCTATTTCATGGGAAGAGTTACCATTCATATCCCAGAGAATCAGCAGTGAATTCTCAGGCAAATATCAAAATGTACTCTGACTTAGGAGCTGAAGACAATCTCTATACCAATAACCCTAAGCCATGGAGATGCTTGATCCGCCTGATGTGCCCCAACTGACTGATTCCTTGGGAAAAAGCTCACTGCCAGGAGACATCTCAAACTGATGGTAGCTTTGGTCAGTGCAGGACCCTGTCCGAGAGGCAGTATCCTGCGTAGCATGCACCAGGAGGAAGGACATATACACATGTGCACAGGCTTGTCCAGTCCTTAGGCTGTGACATAGTGTCTTGTGGGGAAAATGACCCAAGGACCCTTTCTTCTCACTGCTCCCTGTCTGATGCTCCAAGGACTATTCCTCAGGTCACTTACAGCGGACTTATAGCTACATCCTTAACTCTCCCCAAAGATGATGACAGAATTCTCCTCTAAGTGAGTAATATTCCCCAAAATGCTTTCCTCTTCACTCATGGGCTCATTCCTTCTAGAAGATCCTTATCAATAAGCCTAATGTCAAACCCTTCTGCCCCCTCCCCCACTTTTTTTTTTAACCCTAGCATGAGGGTAAAAGCAATTCAGAAGTCTACCCACCTTCCCCCTCTTGTTTGACATTAAGTAGATCTGCAGTCTCCAAGAGAGCCACATCTAAATTGCTGTCAGATCACATCGTGCGCTCTGGCCGCCAAGCAGGGCTGCTGGGTAATGTCAGAGCCCATTTGTTATAGTCGGAGTCTGCGGCAGCAACAGGCCTCTGGTCTTTCTCCCTTAACAAGAGGATTAGCGTGACAGCCACATGGAGATCTTTACGGACAGTCACCAAACACTTGCTTAGGTTGGGCTTAAATTACCCGTTCAGATGGCTGCCAAGGTTGGGGTTCCCTGACGTGGTGCAACCTTGAGTCCAGGAGTCCAGGTACCTCTAAGAGACTCCTTGTTTGGCAAAGGTTTCTGTAATCTCCCAGCACCACCCCTTCTGTTGTTGTTGTTTTGTATTGTTTTAGGGGAATTTTAGGGCGGGGGAGGGCGAAGCATCTTTTAATACAAGATATTGCAGAGTGTTTTATTGTTATATTTCTATGCTGGAGCCCTTTTTATCCTTGCTGGACATAGGGTAATTTTGATAATTTTTTAACCGCTTTAAGGCATAGACCTGTAAGAAATCAAATGGCCAAAGAAGCATCAAAATAGAAAAAACATGGATGTGTCCTGCTGACAGCAATTCTTCCTATTTACCCCAGCCTGGACGTACTCTTCAAACTGGAGCCGCTGAGCATCCTGCTACCCTATAAATGTGCTTGCCTATTTCCAGGGACAATGTTTTCTCTTACAGGTTTAATTAAAATTTAGTGTCTGTGTCTGCCTGGTAGTTCTCTCTTTTTCATGGTTGTAAATTGTGAAGCCATAGGCACTGGGGAACCTTGGGAAAAGTCGGGGCTCCCTTTTGGAGACAGGTCGTTACCTTCCGCTCCTTCTTGTCTGCCTCTGCCTCTGCCCATCAAACCTTCTGCAGGCATTGGGTTTAGTGCTTGGTGTTCCTCCTCTGCACTCTTGCTGTCTCTCTTTGCCTGTCCATGGATAGTCCATGACATGGACTTCTGAAGTTGGTTTCGATGAAGGCAGGCTAAGAGAAGGGTTTGTTGTGCCCTCTACATCATGAAGAGTACATCTGATGATTGCTTTTTTCAGCATTCTGGTCATAACAAGATCCAGAAGCCTCTTAATCAGGGTCAATTTATATATATTTTACAATTTGGTTTTAATGAACAAAAGTGTGTATGGACACAGTGGGAAAAAAATATGGATGCCCTTTATAACATAGAATGGGATGTGGCTGAGTGTTTAGATATATTTATTTTCTGCGTAACTGAGGGTGGTAGGATGTTGCAAATCCAATGATCTTCAGTGCCATGTGTACCATAGTGTCAAAAAGAATTCAGCTGCTAGGAATGTGGGAAGAACCCTGAGTTCGTAAGAACAGATTGGGAAGTTGTATGTAAAAATATACATTCCATATCTTTTTTTCTATTTATTTTTTATCTTAGGTCATTATTCCTATTGTTATCTGAATGGAACTGTTGTAGTTATTATTATGTTGAGGAAGCCGAATCTACGTTCTCGTAATATTTACCCTAATGAAGATACTAGCTCTTAGCTTTACCCTAAGGAAGCTGCCAGCAAAGCCATTGTGATATATTCCCTGTATTTTAAATCATGCAGCTCAAAGTCTGTCTTGTAGTGTTTCTGTTAAGGTTTATTAAGGGCTGACTGAGGCAAAAAGTAGCTTAAAAAAAAAAATCAAGTAATTAAGATCATACCAGTTTAGAATATGGTTACCCACTGAGGCTTCTGACTGCATTTCTCTGGTTTTCATAATGGTTAAGCTATTTAGGATGATACTGTAGCCAATCTGCTGCTTACATGTTTATTCTGGAACCAGGTTAGAAACTTCCAGTTCTTGGCAAGTGGTTTGGAAGGAGTTTTTTAAATTGAAACAGGTGGTGTTTCTGCTTTTCTCCTCCTCTGCTAAAACCATCTTTTCCTTCATTTCGTCTCATGCAAACATAAGGAGTCGCTGAAGAGACACAGCTTGGGTGGAGCTTCAGAAGACACCTCTCAGCTATGTGAGAGTCCAGTGGCTTCCTTAGTTTCTTCAGTCTTAAAAAAGAGCTATAATGGAAATACATATGTAGAATTGCTGTTAAGAATAGCTATCATATGTGTAAGGTGGAGCAGTAGGTCTGCACCTGAGCTGTGGTGAATTCCTGTGCCAGGACTGACCTTACGTCTCTCTTGGACTTCACCACTGCCAAGAGCTGAATGCACAGGGCTGGAGATCTGCAGCAGCAGCAGCAGTTGTTCTCTGGCCTGAAAAAAAGGTCTCATTTTGAGAGATGTCCCAACTTAAAAAAAATATATATATTTTTAGATCTCTGCATTTTGTAGCTTAAAACAAGCATTTTTTTTTTTTTTTTCTGTTTGAGTAGTAAGGGGTTGTAATTAAGCATCACATTGTAAAGCCACGTTGATGAGTCACTCACAGCTGAATAGCCATTTAACATCAACACAAAGTTAAGACAGATGCCTAACTTACTACACAGGTTAGGTGCTGGCGTATTAATGTAGACAAAAAAGTTTCATTTAAAAAAAACAAAACCCACAACCTAAAAACCCTACAGTTGCAATTACTTGTTGACCAATTGTAAATACAGAAACCTCCACTTTGAATGTTAGGAGATGCCAGGCAGCACCCAAGGCAATTCAGAAGTGAAAACAGGTGCAAGAAAGCCTGCAATGAAGGTGTAACTAGTTTAAATAAGACTACTGCATTTTAAATAGCTGCTTCTTATTATTCTAGCCATACTGCAAAAAAAAGGATGCTGGTACTTTTCAAGGAAAGATAATTAAATTCTCCAAGGCTAAAGTAAGACAGTCTGATTTCTTACATCTTCTATTTAGTTTCTTGCATTTTGAGATGAATGTGCTTATTTTATTGTCCAGTATAAAAGTAAAACTGAAGTCTTGTTGAATTACAGATTTAAGACATAAGCTTTCCATAGGTAAAGCACTGAACAAATGGCCACATGGCCATCACCTTGTGTGCGCCACTGGTGGCTCTACAACCTGGTGCAAATCCCTCCCTCTGGAGACCACAGAGGGCAGGATCCCCCTTATCTTGTTGTTCGTTGCTAAAGATTGGGCACGAGGAGTTAATATGACTCCTAGATATTTTTCTCTAATGTTATACGACTTAATTTTTTTCCTGTCTGTCTTGGCGTTAGAAATGTTCAAATATCAATGCAGGGAGTAGGGTGTTCAGAAACCTTCCAAGAAACCTAACAGTGTGCAGAGGAATTTCACACAAGGAGAGAAGTTTCCTGTGATGTAACTCGTCTACTCTCCTTTTCTTCTTACAAATGTTTTGAGAACACTTTTGCCTCACTTTTTCAAACATGTGTATGGTTTAGTTGGACCAAAGCATGGCTTTGAAGCCTGTGAAAATCCTTTAAAAGTCAGCTGGTGTTTTAAGTTGAATTTTTAATGATGAGGTAGTTTGTAGAAGGAGTGCTGCGATGCAACTTTGGAAGGAGAAGGGGGAGGAGGGAAGGGAGGGGAGGAGGGCCAGTAGAAGACACCCGTGCATAAGCCATGTTCATTCTTTTTCTTTATTCATGCTGTCAAATTCCCAGGAATAGTTGTTAGCATTCCTAGCCAAGCAAAATTAATATGAAGATTGATTTTTTTTTTTAACTTTCTGCCAATTTGAAGCTCTCAGCGTATATGTTGGCAAATTGACTTTATATCCTACAGGAGAAGGAGTCAATGCATTCTTAGAAAGCAATTCATTTTCGTCTTGTAAAGCTTTTTCTTTCTTAACCAAGGTGGGCACGGCCATGGAGGTCGCAGGCATTGTGAAAGTGTCTGGTGTTGAAGTGGTGGAGAACGGTCTCACCAAAAACATTTAGAGATGTTCAGCAGCAATGAGGCACTGTCTATAAGAGCAGTAATTAAAGATAAATTTAAAATTAAGCCTTATATCCACAGAGTCCTGGCAGGGAAATCCTGGTGAAAGTGAGGAATGTTTTTTATGTGATGGCAGGGGGAGTGTATCTGTGCGTTGGGATGCCTAAGCCTTGCTGTGGTGTGCTGCATGTTCCTGCAGCCCTCCCAGCTGCACAGATAGGTAGCAGCTGCTGTAATTTGTGTCATCTTAAAGAGACTGATGGACCATTGCTCTGTTCCTTGTATTAAATATGGAGCTAATAGCCTGACGGTTATCTTGAGGCTTCAGGCAA
The DNA here is from genome assembly GCF_017976375.1 of Cuculus canorus. NCBI lineage: Eukaryota > Metazoa > Chordata > Aves > Cuculiformes > Cuculidae > Cuculus > Cuculus canorus. The sequence goes on from NC_071407.1 coordinate 32,134,753, forward strand.
AGCCCTGAGCAGCTCATGCAGCAGCATCAGTAGTGCCACACTTCACCAACACTGGCGTGCCGCTTCCTGTCTGTTTTGGGGGAGAACAATTGTACTTTGGTCCCTTTCTGGAGCAGGAGAAAATGACAATGCCTGTCTGGCTGCATGAGGCTGGGACGGTTGGCAGCAGAGCTGGGAGCCCAGCTGCTGGGGCCGCTCGCTTGCAGAGCAGCGAGGAGACAAAGTCTTTTGGTTTTATGATGATATTACAGTCCAAATCATTTCCAGACTCCCAAGAATGTGAAACAAGATGATGTGAAAAACATAAGGTTACTGTAGTTTTGAGTGCTTTCTATGCTCTTCTGGATAAATGGAGCAGAAAAGTCTACCAACTTCTCTTTGAGGTTTCAGAAGTATTATTATGTTCTGTAGTTATTATATTGTCATAGCTCTAACAATTCACAGTAAAACACGGCCGTATTCTGCTGAGCCTTGTACATGAGCAGAATGACGGATTATCCACGGCGTTGAGAGTTTGGTTTGAGGTCTGTGTGTAGGTATTCATACAAAGAAGTTTATGCATGGGTTGTCATACATTTCTTTTTTAACAAAGAGATTATTAAATAGCGAAATAACGTAATGTAGACATCAGTTTTATAAAGCAAATCAATACTACTTCACACACACCCCCCAAAGAAAAAGTTTGATAAATAAATGGAGAGAGAGAGAAGTTAAATTGCACCTGATTTCTCGCAAACTGGATCCAAGGCCGATTCTTCATTTTTGTTTTACCTCTGCTCCAAGTTGTCAACTCGTTTTCTTGTGCGACTGAAATATTCTAATTGTCCGCCTCTGTGTCCCTCTTCTTCTCTGCCACTCTCTAATCAGTAATTATGTGGCCTTCAGTGGTTAACAATTAATCAGAAAATGAATTGGGGCTGGGGGAGATGGCAGGGCCGTTTGATCATGCACCAGACAAGTGAGGGCTTTGCTTCTGAGAGTAACCCTGACCCAGCTCCTGCCTGCACGTCATTTATCCTGTCCAGAGGCAGAGCCGGGGCTGGTGTCTGATTACACCGATGTCCCGTTGTGTTTGACTCCATGAGCTGTTGTGGATCAGGCATGTGAAGGAGTTCAGTCTTTCTGCAAAGGTGCCTTGTAGCAAAAGCAAATCTGGTGTCTTTTATGCCATTACTGGTACATCACATATTTCATTTTCTTCAGTTTTCTGCTAGGAGGGAACTAACGAAATATTTTCAGTCACTTCAGCTCACTCAAGCGTACTGGAGAATTTGGGTCGATGTGCTCCTTCCCCACACGTGGGTGGCAGAATTGCTTTTGTTGTCCTCTTTATTCTGTTGTCGCAGGTGCATGTGTATTTTGCTTTTTTCTAGGATTTTTTCTCCTTTATCCCGCTTTGTGACACATCCAACCTCTCACCAGAAGACTATGCTATTGAATTTTAGCAGCACACTCTTGAGAAACTTCTTGTTCTGGCTGTATTTCCAGCTGTGGGGAAAAAAAGCTGCACTAATCAGAAAACCTTAGGATGGCTCATCAGTGGTGCTTAAGATTCTGTGTATGAGGTGACTGCTGATAGGGCTCTCTCTTTTTGGCACTCATCCTTAATGTCATCTCCTTATGAGTCTTCCCATCATTTCTCTTGGTTGCATTGCTAATGGGCTCTCTTTGTTTATCGGTACCCTGAAACCAATCTCTGCAGTTTTGAGAGACATCCACCACGCTGAAGTCTGATAAAGCACCGGGAGAACACCCCAAGCCTTTTACCGGCACTTTTTTGCCTAACTGAAATCATACAGGTTGGGAAACACGGCTGAATATTTGCAAATCCGGTGTTCGCATTTTCATTGCTTTCATACTCGCATTGCTCCTTCAGAGGAAAAGAAGAAAGAAGTAGTGTAGGGAAGGAGTACATTTTTGTTTGCAGGTGCCTGCTGTTTGCTTGCTTTGCTCTTCAGTATCCTGCAAGCATGAGCTGCCATTGAAAATCAAATGAATTCTCAATTGCTTCCTTCCAATTCAATAAGTGGATGAAAGCAGAAACCTGCCACCGTCACTGGAAGGAAACGGGGCAGAGGAAGGCATGGGTTCCGCAGAAAGCCGTTTACTTTCCTCCTTTCCCTGAGGAAAGTCCCTGGGGAGACAGAATTATGCCTTTGGGGGAACACAGAGGAGGAGCCTCACGACTGACCACCCTGGAGGCACAAGGATGCGGCATCTACCATGGGCTTGGGTGGGTTTCTTGCTCACTGATGTTTCCCAGTTACATTCAGGATTTTCCTCTCACCAATTGTCTATGAATTTTTTTACAGGTGTAAGCAACTTTGTGATGTCATTACATTTCTAGAGGTGACAATCCGGCATTTTTGTTATTCCTGTTATGAATTTTTTCACCTTTAACGGAGCAGAAAGAAGATGGAGTCTGACTCAAGACTGAATGCTTTTGAGATTATATATAATTTTTTTCTGCTAATGTAGAGAGTATGAATATTCATTTTAATGATTATAAATTCTCTCTCACAGCAGGGCAGAGTCCTCGGCCGCTTGTGAAGTGTATGAAGGCGCGGAGGAGATGACAGAGCCACTGAAGCAGTGCGCAGCCTGGCTGCGTGCCTATTTCTGCGAGCCATCGAGAGTGGGAAGCCTTCCCATGCCAGCCTTCCACCACCCATTGCTCCAGCAAGGTCTGTGCCACTGGACACCCATCCCCTCCCCTGTTCCCACTGGCCAGGGTGGTGCTGGCTCCCATCTCCGGAATTCTTGCTCAATGGCAATAACAATGACGCAGTTCAGCTCCTGACAGTTGCTGGGTGAAAGGTTTGAGTATGAACACATCAGAAGGTTGGTGAGCTTTTCAGTAAGGTTGTTGTTCATGGAAACTAGGGGTTTTTTGCCAGCAGCAGGGACACTGAGGCGGAGACATGCCCATGTCAACTGGGCCAAGTTGCCAGTGCCATAGAAGCTGTCAGTGACAGGTTGTGGAAGGCAGCTATGTTTTGATTCCTCAAAGTTATCATGAATACTTTGTATTTTTTTTATTTGGATTGGTTTTGACTTTTTTTTTTGTTGTAAGTATCGTTACAAAGAAGTAATGCTATTCATGTATTTAGATAAAAATAAGACCTGAGAATAAGTTTCTCCATACCATTCTTCATTTACTGGCTGTGTTTCTGAAGACCTCGTAATGAGTGTCAATCATGTGAAATGAAATAGGTCTCATTGTTCAAAAAAAATAATAATGAATCTCAGAAGTCTGCTTTTTGCAGTGCCTTCTTTCCGTGAATATCATCATTTCCCAGCAAATAAAATCTTCAGTTTGAGATCTATTTTTTAATTGTATTAGATTGCATAATAACATAGCACCAAAAGGGCTAGTGTCTTCTAAATCAGATCGACTAATACACCACTGCTTTTGATATGTAATTTTTCTTTTTTTTTGTGGTTCAAGGTAACAAACACTCTTTTAATATGGACACATAGGTTTGTATTTTAAGTTATAGGGACTATACGCCTGTACCTGGGTAAAACAATGGCCGGTTTTACCTGTGGGTAGGGAGGGCTGTTTTGGCAGGCATGCTTTGCAAGTGGTATCTATAAGAACCCAACTGTCTCTACTGCTAATTGCTGGTTTTATTCAAATTCCTATAAATAGCAGATTTCTTCTTGCTGTTACACTTTCTTAATTAGCTAATGGCAGCTGCAAGTGGTACAAATCAAAATGCAGTTGTGCAGAGCCTTCTGTGGATAATCAGGCTGTTGCTTTTGGAAGGTGGGAGTCTTTAAATTTTGTGAGCTTTGCACAGCACCTTTGTTTTAATGATGAACTTCTGTACTTATTCTTCCATGTTATGAAAATTCTCAGTGCAACAACTTTCACAGTCAAATTACAGCATGGGTACTAAGTATTTTTTAAACTAAGTTGTGTATTGCACTGTCTCCCTCTAAGTTTTATATAAACATCATTTTTATCCACTACTGAAAAATTTCATTTATAAGTTTTAGTGAAACCGGCCAATTAACATGTAGCGCTAATAGCATAAGCATTAATGACACTATGATATCAAAACTGCCAAAATGCTCATGAAGTATAGCCTTCTAGGTGATTATATTGTCATTTGAGGAGTCTGTTTCTATTAGCTGGGATGAAATTAAGACCTGTGTTGTGAAAACATTAAGGCTGGGGTGAATATGAATGGGCAAAGCTGGATGGGAAGTAGTTACTGCTGCGGTTCCTCCCGTCTTTGAATAATATCAGGGGAATTCTGCTTCCCATATTATCCACCAGAAGATGATAAAACATTTACAGTAACACTTTTGCTTTTATTAATTTTCCTAAATTGACTACAGAATTCCTTTTACCTTGACTAATGAATATTTTTTTGTCATAGCAATGCTGATGTTGTTTTAGATGGTGGTTTGGGGTTTAGCCCTGAGCAGGTTTACCTTGACTTACAGTCAGAGTTGGTAGGAGACTTTGGTCCTTCCCTAGGCAGCAGCCCCCTTGTGCAGGCAATGCTGGAAGAGGTTGAGATCATTTAAAAGAGGAAAAATAAGTGAATTTGTTAATAGGAAGCTTCTTGAGTAAAGGAATCAATCGCCCTCAAATTTCTCTAGGGAGTGGAAGGAAAACTTTTCAGTAGCATCCAAGTGCAAAACCCAGCCAAGAGGTGCCTGCAGGGATGGAACAGGACATGGCTAGTGGCCGTGAGCATCACTGCCGGCTCTCTTTGCAGCACCCGTGGCTTTGTGAAAGATGCAGCTGGTAGTCCTGTTGGCTGGAGTGGCCGCAAGCTGGGCAGCCGTGGTCCTATCTGGGTTTAACCTTCTGTATCGCAGGTTTGGTGCTGGGGTAGACTGGAGGGTGGATTTCTTGTTAGAACATGTGCAGGTCCAGGTTTTTTTAATTTAGTTCAGTTATTTGTTCTTGGACTGACACCAGGTGTGTGCGTTTTATGGGGGGAGGCATGTACGTAATGGAAATGCTAACAAAGAATTCATTGGCACAAATCACAACGATGCGATATTATTCTCTTACTTTCTCCTAGTAATTCTTTCATAAAGTAGAAAAAGCTTACACTGGAATGAATGTGGAAATATATGTCAAAAATTTGAAGAAACTGTTTTTAAAAGTTATTTTAGTGGAAAGATAAGGGGAAAAACACATTATAGTGGCTCACATTGTACATTTCAATTTATATGTAAGTCAGAAATGCAGTAATGCTAAATTAGGAATTTGGTATTTATTTACTTTTTCACATTTACATTTGAAAGTGCCTACTCATTTCTCCAGGCACTTAAAAATGCAGAATAAACATAAGTGAGAGGAGGAGGATCCAAAGCCGGGAAGGCTTTTTCTCATCACAGTGTTTTCCTTGTGCATCTCTGCTCATCAGCAGCTCTCTCAATGAATGATCAAAACCTTTGGCCCTCCTTTTCTTCACTTATCTCTGAATATGACCACTTATAGTGTGGTTCTTCAAAGTTAGGTGAATTGAGTTCCATCATCAAATACTTTTGCGATAAGGACTGATTATTCAATATTTTCTTCTGAATCAGTGCTTATATCAGATTCTATTTTTTTTCTGTGGTGGCGTGATCTGAGGACAGTAAGGATTTTGCTTATCTTATGTCAAACACATTAAGGAGGTTCCTCACATAGCAAAAAAGTGTAAAGTGCTTTCAGGATAAAGCACTTCTCAATTCCTGGTCAATTTTCTGCAGCTACTTTTGTGCCAACTATTAAGACATAGTTCTGCATGGAGAGAAAAACAGTGACAGTTAACTTTGAGGTAACAAAAGCAGACAGATTTTCAAATTCAGAAGGTCAAGATTGCAGAAAGCCATCTCTCCGTGGTGGCAGCACCCAGTGCGGTGTTATCCCAGCACCCAAGGCAGCAAGCACCTATAGCTGCTCTTAGTGTTGAGGGTGGTGGTAAATGCCACCTCCTGGCCTCAAACGCTGCACGGATGGGTGAAGACACAGTTGGTGGCGATGTGAAAAACATTTAACTGTATGCTTTCCTTTTCTGAGCTCTTAGGGAAGCAAAACACTAGTCTTCCTTCAAAAACTGAATACCTTCCAGCAACCCCTGTGCTGACAGTGAGGATATCATAACCATTTCAACCATAATTTGGTTGTGAAGTGCATCTGCGTTGCCAAGGCAAAGGGAAGCTGCCTTCTGATATTTACTGTTTCAGCAGCTCATCTGGAGTCTTGAATTTTTCTAAAGTGCCTTTAAATTTCTGAATTTTTATTAAAAGGGGGAAACGTGTTTAAAAGCACTCTAAGTACAGAATTAGCCATTCTTCCTTGTAACTCATCAGTGGTAAAGTTTGAATCTGGTGCTGCAGCACAGCTTGAGGCAGGCAGGAGAAGTTTGAAACTGGTTTCTCAACACCTCCAGGAGTTGTTGGCTTACTGGCTGTCCAGGTTAGGCTATGCAGGTTTCTTTTTTTGCTTTTTTTTTTAAATGTAATTGAAAAACAGGTATTTTCAACAATTTGTGTCATGGCCAGTGCTCAGTGTGTAATTTTATTGAACAAAGAAAACCTAGGGATTTCCTACTTCTCTGCCGCACATCTTCAAGTTGTTACACCTTGGAAAAAATCACTGGATATTTATAATGGAAAATGATTAATTGGTCGCAATGTAACATGCTCACTACTCTTCCCCCCCTCCTTAATATATGAAGAAGAAAAATTGACCCTGTTATTGTTTTGGAGCCTATGCATGAGTTGCTTGATTTGTGAGTCTGTGAAGTGGTGAAGGCAATGTTAAATAGGCCAGTCATGAATTTCCTGACTTTCCTTTATTTGTGCTTTATAACTGTGGTGGTTGCGGTTGCAGAAAGCATTGCCGTGCTGGACGCTGCAGCAAGGGATGGTTGTGTGTTTGCAGACCAGATGGCTCATTAGAGCAACAAGAGCAGAGGAAATTGGAGACACACAAAGAGTTTTCCTTTGCCCTGTGATGACCAGCAGCCCCGGGGCTCTGCTCTTTGCGTGCCATGCCATGCCATGCCGCTGTCCTCACCGGATGAAGTCCTTTAGCTTTGCAAAACCGTGCTTTTTTTATTCTTGAGTCTGGAGTTCCTCAGTCTGGTCCCTGTACCAGAGGCGTAGGCCTGAAGCAAAGCTCTGCCTTTCAGCTCAGTCCAGTTCAATCACCCTGTTTCCTCAAATAGGCTCTGGGTTACTGTGTCAGTGCGAGGGAGGAGGGCTCTGCAGCTCTGCAAGTGGCCTCATCTGTGTCGCCTTGCAAACCAAATGCAGAGAACAGCAGTACGAAAAGATGGAAGAGGAAAGACCTGAGGATGGAGACGGGAGAGGAGGGCTTTGCAAGCCAAATTAGTAGCTGAAATTTCCCGTGCATAATGTATGTTATTCATCCAAGAAGGGATATTGATGAAACACCTCATACATAATGGGAGCAGAGAGTCTTCAAAGAAACTGATAGTACCTCCATTCTCCCTTCAAGATGACTTTGCTCTGTACCCAGGCCTGTAATCAATAATTACCCTGTGATTTCCTAGGAGCCTTCTCATTTAGAAACTCGAACCAAAGTAGCATAGGCTAGTAAACCTGGCATAGTCACTGCCGAAGGACAGCAAAGCATGCTCTGAAACACCAGTTACAGACTGAAGAAACTATTCACTGCTTATGTCATAGAATCATAGAATAGTTTGGGTTGGAGGGGACCTTAAAGATCATCCCATTCTGCCCCCTCTGCCATGGGCAGGGACACCTCCCACTGGCTCAGGCTGCCCAAGGCCCATCCAACCTGGCCTGGAACACCTCCAGGGATGGGGCAGCCACAGCTTCCCTGGGCAACCTGGGACAGGGCCTCACCACTCCCATAGTGAAGAAATTCTCCCTTATGTGTAGCCTAAATCTGCCCCTCTCCAGTTTATACCCATTGCCCCTTATCCTATCCCCACAAGCCTTTGTAAACAGCCCCTCTCCAGCTTTCTCGTAGCCCCTTCAGGTACTGGAAGGTCACTATAAGGTCTCCTCAGAGCCTTCTCCTCTCCAGGCTGAACAACCCCAACTCTCTCAGCCTGTTCTCATATGGGAGGTGCTCCAGCCCTCGGACCATCTTTATATATCCGTTTATATATCTATAGAGATAGATATGTCTGAGTCCTATGTTGTTTTGATTTTCATCAGTCCTATATATGACTTGTATCTTTATTTACCCTTGTAAAATAAATTGTACTTACTCTTCAATGATTTTTCTAGCATGATCTAATATACATAAATCCATACACAATATCTGAAAATACGCTAGCTGTCTGGAGCCTGCTAGGATAATGGGCAGCCTAATAGGGTGCTAAAGCAAGACTTGTGGTTTGGATTTGTCTGGACCTCAGTAGTACATATTTTCATATCATGGTTACATATGTGTTCAGGGCAATGTATTTAGTCAGTCCCATGGTGATTTTTTTCTCTCGGGTATCATAAAGTTGAAACTATAAGTATCAGATGTTATGTCAAAGACCAGTTCATGTGATCTTCTGCCTTTGTTTTAGATATGTGTGTGTACATATGTATTAAAAAATGTATCTTTATATATATTATTATACTTATATAAATATATGTATTTCTATATATTTATATTTATATATATATATATAGTCTATTTTTAGTTATATTTCATATAGATGTATTTCATACAGACATATTTAAAAAATAATAAGATGGGTTTGAATGGCAGGTATGGTGGAGTTGACTGCCCTACCTCACACCAGTGCAGTGGGAGTGATGCAGTGACCAAGCCCCAGGGCAGGCAACGCCACTTCATCGATTACTATGTTCAAAGTGTAGCCACGGTCAATAGGAAGAGCAGCAAACAGCTTACAGGAGACCCCCAGGAGCCAGTCTGTCCCAGTACCATCTCTCCATGTTTACTTTATTTCAGGTAAAAATGGAGAATTCATTAAAGTTCAACTGGGATAGTATAAATCCACCAACATTACCAGGTTATATCTATATTTAATAATATAATATATTTATATTTATAATAATATTATATATTTAATAATATATTTTATATCTATATTTAATTGTGTTGTTGGGTAACCTGCTGAGGAGGAGGCAAGACTTGCTCTTTCTTAGACAAATGCAAAATGTCATTCTTGCCATTTATTTACGTTGCAATTTGGGAAATTCTCTTCATTTCCTTGTAGAGATTCAATTCACTAAAAAAAAATAAGTTGAGAAATGTTTCTGACTTTCCTTTTTTAATTCCTGCAGCTTCATCAGACATGCAAATACATTTCCATTAAGGCTTTTAGAAAATTTTATTTTGAAGTAATACGAAATAATCTGCTCGAGGACGTTAGTACTTCACATATCTGGACATGGCAGATTCAAGTGCAAAGAGATGACAAGCTTTCATATTTCTGTCTGCCAACACAAAATTCAAATTCCAGAGACTGGCGCCTTCTTTTGTTACCATTTCTTATGAGAATAGTTTTGATAAGCAGAAAGTCACTGTTTTGCTAGACACTTAATGGATTTTTACATTTTAATACTTTCCTACAGTTCTCTTCTAACGAAAGTCAGTCCTCTCCAACTTTCAGAAATGAAAACAACAAAACCAAAAACTAGCACAGTTACTTTGAGGTCTCAAATTCTTTTTCCATCCAAATTGGCCGATTGCTTTTTATCGACTATTTGTATTTAAAAAACAAAACTAAACCAAAAAAAAAAAACTTAATAGAAATGCATTATAGACAGACGTATTTACAAAATTCCTGACAAGGTTCCTATTGAATTCAGAGCAAAATTCCCACCATTTTCAGTGGAAGCTCATGTGGTTTTAAGTGTCTGTTAAAGAGTACCCTTAATCTGAGTGCACTGTTTGTAGGATAAATTGCCTACCAAATATAAGCCATTTCTTACAATTCAGGTCATCTGTTAGGTGCAGATGTCCTTTTTCCTGCTGTCCCTTCCACGCTGTTAGGATTTGGGCAGAGCAATTTGGATGTACTGGTTCCAGGGATGGCAGAGGAACTGTATTTTCTTGTGTTTCATCAGCTTTTGGTGGAGCCTTGTTGAGTAACCATGGCCTGAGGAATGACCTTTGCAAGAGTCTAATTACGGGGATGGTGGTGTTTCTGTCCTATCAACGGGAAGGTAGTGAAAGGGTCAGTTAATTAAAAAAAAAAAAAGGCATTGTATTTTCAGTAGGATAATCCTTTCTTGTCAATATTCTTGACATCAATTACAAGTAGGCAACGGTCAGAATAAAGAGGCATTATTTAAATAGAGCTTTTTTAGGTAAGAGTGGATTGAAGGTCCACAGCCAGTGTCCAACTGTACAATGTCACTGTATGATGGCAAAATTTTTACTTAGAGATATTGGAGCAAGTTATGATGACACTCAGACAGCTTCAGAGATGCATGGATATTGAAATTATTCCAAACCCAGGCTTCTTTTTCAAAAGTGTTTGGTGTCTTACACTATTTGGTATGAATTCACTAACTCTGTGTTCGGGATGGCCGTGGTGGGGTGGAAGAAGATGGAAGTGCAGTATCTGCTCTCCCTTTGTTGCTTAACTTATTTGCTTTGCGCAAGGTAATGCAATCCTGTTGACTGATGGACAGTCCTCTCCTTTTGTCAAGAAGATTCGAGGACTTTGTCTGGCAGAAAGCTGTGCTGTTGTTAGGAGCTCACATATATGTCTTTGCATATAACTGCGACATCGCAGTTGGACCAAAATCAAGACAGTTTCACTGTAATCTGCAGCTGTAAAAATCCGCATGTGTGGGATGCTTCTTCAGGAAGTCTGTAAGTTCAAAATCAGATCCTTCCTCCATCCATGAAACCAAAGGAATAATTTAACAATGACATAAGAAATATTTTGAGTGGCCTGGTAACTTTTGTCATTGCTGTTTCTATATGAGATTTAGGTAAAAAGATAAGAATTGAAAGTGGAGAAAAACAAATACCAATGTGGGAAAAAGATTTCTTGTATCTGGAGTCGTGTGGTCATCATCTTCACCCAAAGCCCCAGACCTTAGCAACCTGCTAGCATCACAGACCTGTGAGGAATAAGTTTAATTTAATTTATTTTTCCCTTGATTTGTTTGCTTGCTTGCCACACATGCAGCCCCATGCAACCTTTGCACCCCTACTTTAGAAAAACCTATATAATCAAGATAAAAGGAAAGGTTTTTATAAATATAGCCCCCTACACCTATTTTATTAATGAACTTTCAGCCAAGTTTACTTAATTTCCCTTATCGATGGGAAATACTGTCAGTACTCATATACGTCAAAACTGTTCAGTGTTTCAAAGGTAATGTGTTTAATGTGACTGTTACAATGGCAAGCACCTTGTTTCTAAATACTATTGTTAATTTTTCTCAGAAAGTAAAAATATAGTAGCATTTACAGCAGCCTTTATGTGAGGGGTGTGTGGATAAATTCATATGAGGGGAAGCCATTGTCTAATATAGATACTTTGCTGCTGCTTGACCAAATGATGCCCCTTTCTGACCTATTTCCAAGATTTTTTGCCTTATTTCTTTTTGGAGTTGTGAGTGTGCAGGCTGACCAGTATATTCAGGGGAAAAAAAGGACTTGCTTAACTGCAAAAACACACTTTTCACTAGAAATTTGCATCCCGCACTCCTCTTAGAATAAAATATGCAAGAACCAACATAAATGGCATACTCTTTTTTTCTTTCTTTCTTTTTTTTCCCCATGAATTGGGCCTTTGATGTTCAAGAGGAGCCAGTATTAAAGGACATCCCTAGAAGGCTGTAGAAATTGTTCCTATTTATGACAAATGTAAAATAGTACAAATCTAGCTGAATGTGATGGTGTCATTAGTTTGTGAATCGCATCCTTGAAAATAACTGTGGAGGAGCCAAATCGGTTTAAAAGAAGATAACAAAATGGTTTAAGCTACTTAGGTTGAATGCCAATTATATTTTAATATTCAACTGAGCATATTTTACTAAGAAAAAAGGCAGCGTCGACGCATGCATAACTCATTGGCAGCGTCGACCAGCTGTGCCACTCTTCTCTTCGAATCACTTTGTGCATTTTAGTAGCATGGTAATTTAGTAGAGAACTACCTGAGTGATGGCATTTTCAATGAGCAGGTAATCTACAGAGAATTTTTATATGGTTATGAGTTCTGTGCTTCAGCCTGGCAACACAAAAATACATCAAGACCAATTACGGTATCAACTTTCAGCGTGATACCCTTGCCACGCAAGTGCATGTATTTCTGCCCCAGGCATTTCAAATTGCATCTAATTTGAAATCTTTGGGGTTTTAATTAAATTTCAGAATATATGGAATTCTTCATTAGTACCTGCTCTGAATAGCAGATTATACTTCTCTCAGTCTCTCGTTAAAGAAGTAGGCTGTGGTAAATAGCATGTTCAAGAACTGATCATTTGTGGTGCCTGGATATTGGGAACAGAAATAGTGAAATGCAAAATAATATCAAAAAGATTATTAGTCCAGTGAGGGACTCTTGATTTGTATTTTAATGGAATTTTACATTTCTCTTAATGATTTGCAAATTGTCCTCTGATTATAAGATGCATTAAGCTTTTCATTTTAATGGAGAGACACAGCCATTAGCAGAAATTTTTTTTCTGTCTTCTTTTTAGAGTGCTTCCCTGCAGCAGATAAATATTGAAACCATTAACACCTTTTGATGTACTTTATAGTGCTGCAGCTTGGACCAATACATGAATGAACATGGCCTTTTATATTTTAGCACTTTGCTTAAAGCTCATGGTTGTCATTACATGGGTGAACAATAACTGAAGCCATACGTTTTCAGGCAAGCAATAAAATTATGTGTATTTCCCTGTAATTAATGTTCCAAATGTTTCCGTGAACATCATTCATATTTAATGTAAAAAGAAAAAGTAAAGCCAACAAAAGTCAAGATCTGAAATTCAGATTGAGCGTGCTCTGACCTTAGCTCTGACCATCCTATAAGGGAGAAGGATTGCAGTGTCTTTTCGAGCAGGGTTTGTTAAGGATTCACACACAACTTCACAGTGGGGAAGTACACAAACATATTCTTTGTTGCAGGCACAAGAATATGTGTACACTCTTCGTTTGTCAATCTGAAAGTCAAATTTCCTCCTTGCTTGCAGCTTAGCACAAACTCCTAATGTTGTATAAACATGTTTGTGCCTGTGCTGATTTCATTGGGTTTGGCGGAAGGGCACGGGATGAGGAAACAGCCTCTTTTCTGTGGTAAATTGTGAAGTGTTAGTAGTATTTTCCTTATACTGCAAATTTGTGTAAATAACGGGGCTGTGAGATCAGGTAAATGTGTATTTATTTACCTTAGTAACTTATTAAAATCCCTGTGATATTCTTCAGTGAATCAACTTCAGCTTTGCAAAAGTGAATCGTTCTTGAAGAGGTGCAAGACAGAGGGGTGTTTAACAGCTGTGCTCATTTCCCCAACCCCACCTGCTTCTCGCACCCCAAGTCGCCTGGAGTCTCTCTCTGGCTTTTGTAGCCTTTCCTCTTGGGGAAGGTGGCCTCTTCCTGCAAGAACTTCCTCCAAACAAGGTGGTTATTTTAGGGCTGCCCATGAAATTAGCAAACTCTAGTCTCTGCAAAGCCATCAGGGGTCACCGGTAGGACTTCTCCTCTGCTTCCAGGATGTCTGTTTAAATAATTTGAATCTTGGGAATTCAAATTGCAGATCATTTAGCACCGTGCTGTGTATGATGGCACCGTTATCAGTCAAGAGGCTGAGTGACTTCATGAAGTCACACATTACGTCTTCACAGTTGTTTTGCTGATTGCTTAAATGCTTGCTCCTTAAAAAAAAGAAATAAAGAAAAAGAAAAAAAAAAAGCACTCTAACTTTGAAGTCGATGCCAGAAGATTCTGAGAATTATTTGCTGCCACTTTCGTATGTGTCCTGCAAATCTGTTGCATCATTTTTGAGTTAGTGTTTGTAAAGTGCTGTGTGTTTAGCTTCATGCATTAGATAATTATGATTCAATAATAAAGAAATACAAGCAAAACAGAAAATCAGTACTTTGTTACTGACTTAATTTTTATGCTGTAGGCAAATAGTTACATTTTATTACAGTTAAGCAATTTAATGAATATTATTTTTAGCTCTCACCTTTGCAAAGAAGCTTATAGAAAACTCAAGAAATTGCTCATAAAAATATGAGTGAAGATCTTATACTCTGTTCATATAGTGGAGCGCATTTGTATTGTATATTTCATATATTGATTTTCTAGGGCAGGTTATCTTTGGTAACACGATCTTCACAAACCAACTGCAGATTTCTTGATGCAAAGTCATTTGGGAGTGGATATTTGGGGCCATGTTGAATAATGAAATGATAAAAACACCTCATTGATGTAATTCTAAGTGGGATTATAGGGGAAAAGCAATTATGCGTGAAGCAGCAAAAACTACAGGAGAGACAATGGTGTATCCCAGCCTCCCTCCCCGTGTCATGCCCGGGTCCTCTGCCATCAGCCTGCCCAGAGGAGAACAACCAGAAACCATGTATAGATATAATCCCATGATTAACCATCGTTCTGAAAGTGTTCTACACAATTTTCTCCAAAGTAACCTGGTTTAGTGTTGCCCCATTTCATGGGTGGATATAGGATTGGTTTGTAAATACGCTTCCTGGGGCACACTAGTGAGTCCTCCTGGACTCTGTTGCAGTACGTGGTGTACTACTCTAATGGGGAGAATGTGTCTGTGCTTCTAAGATGCTATAACAAATTCAAGTTTGCAGAATCATTTATAGTTTTATACAATATCAAGATTCATGGATTTATACTCATTTACATTGTGGGAGCACACTGAAGTCCTGAAGTGATTAAAAAAGAAATTGTCTTTTGACCAGTACACATGAAATTTAGAGCCCACAGTTTCACATTTATTTCATGATGGTTCTTCCTTGTGTGTGAGTGTGAATGAGGGCTGGGGGGGGATTCAAGCTCCTTGTTTGGGTTTGTCGCATTGTTTCTCCAAAGCTTCCCAGTTTTTAAGTCATTGTCAGTCCCAGGTTTAGTTTTAAACCTGGTGATCCTGAGCCAAGACTCAGACCAAAGGTCATGATGAGTTTGAGATGATGATGTTAATAAACTGCATTCATAGGTATAAATTGGAAATCTTACTTCATCGATACATGTGAGTGGTTGAATCTTTTTTTCTTCACCTTGTATTTTGTTTTCATTAATACCAGGTTGACACTTCCAGCCAATCTGTAAATCTTTTGAAGTTTTCTGCAGAACCTCCCTGCCTGTTCCAATCTAACTATAACCAGATGGTCCTGCCTACCCTTCCGAATTCCCAGTATAATTAGGAAACTGCATCTTCTCTGACTTATTTAGGAACTGTGGAAAGGTTTGTGTGTCTTGCTAATAGGGTGGATCAGGGGAAGAGCTGTTTGTAGCAGCACATTGGAGAATGGATTTTTGTTGAGTTGCAACAATGCAGATTGAAGTAAATTGAATTTAATTTTTGTTTTTATTCTCTGGAGAAGGAGAGGAGCAACCTTTACAGGCCTGTCATCAGCCATGGTGCTTTCAACAGGAAAAAATGAGAACTCCAAGAAATGGGAAAAGAGAGGGTTGAGGTGGGATCAGAAGTTCCACTTGAGCATTCACCTGCAGTAATTTGTCAGTTGTAAGTCAGATGACAGCCAGTTGTGGTCTCTTCTCATACATGGCCTTTCAGTAGGGCATTTTTATTGCCATGTGAGAGCAAAGTTCAGTTCCAAAACTCAGTGTACAAATTGCATCTGATGAGAATTTAGAAGACGCTCAGATAAAGTTCTCAGTGAGTACCAGCTCTCTGACAAAGTAAAATCGAAACAGGTGCTTCATGTCGTTCTTCCTTGAATGGAAAAATAAAACCTTAATTTTCTGGCCCAGTCATTTAGAAATTGCAGCTGAGCTGGTGCATGGTGTCTCTGGAAAGACTATTCTCTGTCTTTTCCAGAACAGGAAGGAGTGTTGTATGCCTTTAAATAACAACAAAATATGAAAAAAATTACCGGAGTTTGAAGGGAATTGAACTAGTGGTTGATATTTCTCAGTTGCTCTGATCTGCAGATCTCTTGTGTATATATAATATATATATATTTTTTTTTGTGTACTAAAACTATTCATGAAGTCATGAAAAAGTTATTTTTGCCTACTTTACACAGTTATTCCCTGCTCCCAAAATTAACGTATTTGAAATAAAGCAAAAAAATAAGATTTGGAATGGCAAATAGAAGCCTGGAGCAGATTCCTGTGTCTGATCATTAAACTTTGAGGTACAGTATTATAGAAATACCAACAGATTTTTGTTGGTGCCTCATCAGCTGAGGCGAATGCTTTTTACAATCTCTGGCTGCTCACCTTAAACCTCCACTGTGCTCCCCTGCAGCGCCCGCAGCGCTAAAGAGCGCAAAGACGTGAGTTAGACATCTCCAACCCAAAATTTAAGCCCCTTGTACTCATATGGGCAATGATTCATTAAAAAGTGTTGATATTTTGCCTCTGCTGCACGGAGCCTGCCAGGTATCATCTTCCGAGGAGCTTGTCACAGGCGTCTTGCCTCATGGATGCGGGCTGATGCTGTTGCCTGGCGTCGGCGCTTAAGTAGGAGAGGAAACTAGAAATATATAACAGCAGAATTTTCTCTTAATACAGTAGTATTAAACAATTAGTCATTTCCGTTGCAACATGGCATTTTATACTTCCTAAAGCAATGTATTACTGTTTAAAATATACCAAACTGCTGCTTTTTATTGGCCACATATTGGATCTGGCAGGTGGGCACTGGTGGCAGGACTTAACCCTATGTGAGCTACATTTATGCCGTTTATTTTTGGTGTACCTGAAAGGGGATACTCTGAGTATTTCTTTCAACGCACAACCGTCAGTGTTTTGGAAAAAAATGCTCCTGGGTGAACGCAAGGATGACATCCTGGGCTGAAAGGGCTCTGCCTCCCCCCAGGGTGTGTGAATAAACTCCCTGATAAAGATAAGCGATGCGGGATTTTGGAAAGTACAATTTTGTATCAGTGCTGCAATCCCAGTCTTTAATGGGAGAGGAGTACAGAAGGACGGTGGCTGGTGGTGACTTCCTAGCTAGATTATTGTGAAGCTTTGCTCTTTCTTCTCCTTCTGCCTTGTCTTAACGTACGTCTTCCAGAGGTGTGGATCCCCAAGCTTGCAGTGAAGCCGTCCCCGATTGGAGAAACATGCCTTTCAGCTGTCACTTTCTACTTCATGAACTAATACTCCTTGTAAGGCCAAATGTGGTCAAGACTACTGCGTTTTTGCTGTGTAGATCTGTGTGTTTCTGATAGGCGTTCACTTGCCAGCATGTGTGCTGTCAAATCAATGTTAAAATGTTCTCTCCCCACTCCCATCTTGAAGGAGGCTGAGTAATTAGGATGAGTTGTTGTGATGCTGCAAACTTGGTTATGTGATGGACTGAGCTTCAACTGTAGCACTGGTATCATTTTTTAGTCTCATTTATCAACACCTCCAGCACCTCATAAGTGGATTTTTAATGTAATTATAATCACACAAAGCTTTATCTGAGAAAAAAAAATGTGCAGAGGGAATATTTGTATACGCACATATATTCTCTAATATAGCAGATTTAGTAATTTTCAATTAATCCCATGTCTATAAGGAGCATTCTCATATTCACAAGTGCAAAATATGACTTAGAGATCAGTACGCATTCACCATCCTGT
>NC_071407.1:32157479-32219979 GCF_017976375.1 Cuculus canorus
ACTGTGTTAAACTACAGATCAGAAACAGCTCCCATTAATTGGGTTTTAACATAGTTCAGCCACTTAACGTGAACCAACCTGAACATTATATGTATTAAAAGAAAGCACTTTGGTACATTTTTCACTTACATGATACAGATATATAGTATGTTTATAAATTATGGTTGTGTTTATATTTTATTATATTACGTATTGCAAACACATACCTGCATAAGTAAGATATAAAAGTGTTGTAAAAGCACTCCCCAAGCCCACGTTTCTGTACTGCTCAGAAAGGAGAAGATTGTGACCTATAGGAGAGCACAAGATAACGCCTGAGCTGCATTATCAAATAATTTAGTGTACTCTGATGGTTTTAATATGGACTACCAAATATTTATGAACTGATGTTTTGAATTTCATTAAGTGTTTACTCATGTGGCTGTTTCTGCTGAGCAATATTCAGAAAATAGTAGAAGAAAAGGTACAGGGCTTGTGCTGGGTCAGAAATCCTAGAACTGAAGAATGCTTCAAGTTGGGAATGACTTTGACAGGTCATCTAATCCAACCCTCTGCAGAAATAGGAACATCTTCCACTAAATGACGTTGCTCAGAGCCCCATCAAACATGACCTTGCATATTTCCAGGTGTAGGACCTCCACTACCTCCCTGAGCAACCTGTTTCAGTGTTCCACCAGCCACAATGTAAAAAATTACTTCCTCGTATCCAGTCCAAATCTACCCTCCCTTAGTTTGAAACTATTATTCCTTGACCTGTCACAACAGGCCTTGCTAGAAAGTCTGTCCCCATCTTTCCTATAGGCCCCCTTTAAGTATTGGATGGCTATAAGGTCTCCCTGCAGCCTTCTCTTCTCCAGGCTGAACAATCTCAGCTCTCTCAGCCTGTCTTCATAGAGGTGCTCCAGCGCTCAGGTCATTTTCGTGGCCCTCCTCTAGACCCACTCCAGCAGCTCCTTGTGCTGTGGGCTCCAGAGTTGGATGCAGTGCTCCTCGTGAGGTCTCACCAGAGCTGAGTGGAGTGGCAAATGGGTAGTGCAGGGTTTGCTGCAAGGACTTATGTTCACCAAAGATGCTGTGTTGGAGGGAGCAGTTAACTTCAACTGTTGTGCTACATGCAGAGTTGGTTTGGGCTTTTGAATTTTTGAACACTTAATGACATCTACTTGAACGGTTGCTACTTCTGTAGTCAAAATGCACTGCAGTTGACCTTAATTTATCTCCACATAAATGTAGAATGAATGAAGAATGTTTTCTCTCTTGGTGGAAAAGTACAACATGTTTTCAAGGACTATCCCTCTTTTAGATGTGCCACAGAAATATGCACTAGAAACACAACTTCGTTGTTATGATCCATGGTGTAAAGGTATGCTGGTGAGAAATAATAAAGTAAATAAATAAAAACATCAAAAAGTGGGATATGGCTGCAGTCAAGGCATGCTTTCCGTGATGGTCTGGTGGCTCTGCTCTGCGTAGGGTAGCATGGAGCACCCACCTCTTACATGATGGAGAATCAACTGCGAGCTCCCATGGGGTTAGATCTGACTGATATGAAAGTGGCATATTTCATGTATAAATACTAATTTAACTAATTAACTGCAATCATAAATAGGACAGAGCATGGGAACTCACATGAGTCGAGTGAATGGTGTGATTGTAGAGTGATGGTGGGAAGGGATCTATGGTACAGTTATCACTTACCAACATTCATTTTGGAGTGGGAAGAGGCCTCGGCTGGAGTCAAGATTGGGCAAATATAGAGTAGGAAATTTGAGCAAACGACTAGTAAGCGCTCCAGCAATGAACATTAGAAGGAGAAATGAATGTGTAGGGTGTTATATGTCTGTGCTCAGTGGCAGACCTGATGAGAATGTGAATTTTATTCTACAAGGAAGTTTTTTACAGAAATGTTAAATAGAAATCTTTAGGTTGATGCTTTTGAGGCAGGAGATTTCTTTTAACTCTGTCTTGTAAATGGGATTACCATGTTTTTAACAGAGGAATCTTTGTCTGTCTCCAAAATAACAGGCACAGAGGTGCTCTCACGGGTCTTAGACTAACTAGAGGTGAAATTCAGGTAAATACATGTCTAATTCCTCCATTATTTACCTGTTAAAGTGAAATATGCTTCTGTTGGAACTTTTGCCACTTTTGTTTTTATGAACACTTTTTCTTGCTATAAAGTTGATGATGGATCGCATAAAATCAGTAATAGATACTCTAAAATAATTAAATTATTTTTGTATCTTCATTCATAAAGCTCAGTCATTCAAAATGGCCAAGGTATTTACTTTGGTTCAGCTATTTAAGCAGTCTTTAAGTTAAACTTTAACTTTATCATTTTTAATTAGGCACATTTTGTGTCTATAATATATCAGTATAACAATGCAGACTGCAACAATATAAGTCCATTGTCTTTTCTCAATGATTTTGGCAAGATGATTGTAGTACTTCTGATTTTAAGCAGTCAGTTCTGTTGTGCTGAGTTTTTTGGACTATTCTACGGCATACAGTGTCACCATACCGTCACAGAACCACAGAATCATTTAGGTTGGAAAAGACCTTTAAGATCATGGAGTCCAACTGTAAACCTCACACTACCAAGTCCTCCACTAAACTACGTCCCAAAGCGTCGCATCTACAAGTCTTTTAAATACCTCTAAGGGTGATGACTCCATCACTTCTCTGGACAGCCTGTTCCAATGCTTGATGACAATTTCAGCAAAGAATTCTATCCTAATATCCAATCTAAACCTCCCTTAGTGCAACTTGAGGCCGTTTTCTCTTGTTCTATCGCTTGTTACTTGGGAGAAGAGACCAACACCCACCTTGCTACAGCCTCCTTCCAGGTGGTTGTAGAGAACAATAAGGTCTCTCCTCAGCCTCCTTTTTGCCGGACTGAACAACCCCAGTTTCTTCAGCTGTTCCTCACAGGACTCATGCTCCATCGCACAGGACCTTTCACCATTGCTGTCCTTGCAGACACTGTAAAAGGGAAGGAAAGGATTTGTTCACCTGCCTCACAGCAAGAGGAAAAATGTAATTGAACAGTTAAGAGACTTAGACAGGCATTTATCTCTTTCACATACTGCTTGCCGGTTCAGTCTAGGGGAGGGTAGCAGTGGTTGTTAGTAATCAGATTGCTGTTTAGTTGACATGCTTTTAACCAGCTACTTAATAGTGAAGAAGGTTCAAAATTGCCTGATATTAACATTTGTGCTTGCATTAGCTGTTTATGTAGTTGTCTGCTGTCAGTAAAAGTTTTTCAGTGTGAATACGACTCTGTTCTTCCAAGGTCCAAGTGCCAAGTTAAATTTTCTGGATTAGGTGGAAGCTCATGCTGCTGTTTTGTGGATGAATTGTAGTATCTTTGAAGTATTTTTAAAACTGATAAGCATAAAAACAAACCAAAAAGTTGTCTACATAGTACCCCAGACAGGCTGCAAAAACGATGGTGAGAAGGGGTGAGTATTTATAACTGTTCTTTTGTATTTGCAAAAGCCCTTTTGGGGGCTGACAGGGCATAGGACCTGCAAACAGAAAATCCAACATTCCCATCCAATCAGCGTTGAAGAGAAGGGGAAAAAAAAAATATCTTTAATCTCTCTTAATCGAAGAGATTGTGAAAGATTTAAAACTATACTGTGTGTCTTCTGAACCTCTTTCACCCCAAGAATTCTGCAAGGAGGTGCAGAAGGAGACAGAAAGGGGCTGACGCTGGTGACTCTGTTTTTCCTTCTGTGCTGCCCGTAGCATCCATCCTGCCTGCCGCGGAGGCTGAGCCCCTTACTAACAAAGTAAATGCTCTGGCAGAACATCATTAGATAGTAGTGTATGACTTCATATCTTTGTACTAATTGCCACCTTCAATTACACTGTTAAAAGTTATGATGCAGCTGGTATTTAAGTAAACTTGATTTTCACTCTGTTATCCCCACGGATATAATATGTTTATATAGAGAATTAAAATCTAGCAAGCTGTCACGAGTGACCTCTGAAGCATTTAGGCATTAACAGCAGGTTCAGGGTATAAGTCCCTCTTTTTAGGGGCTTATAACTTATCTGTAAATATTAATTTCAGATCAATCCCTCAGCACATCCACTCTTGGTGGGACGGTGCATTGCTTTGCCAATTCCCCACACAATTGACAGGGTTGATAATAAGGTGCAATTATGAGGTTTTTGATCAGTGAGTAACGCACAGTAGGAGGAAAGCATCCAAGATATCATTCAACCATCACTTGTCATTAAACCCTCCCACCTACCTCTGTAGTTCCTGGGTGACACGGACGTATCAGCTGGAGGTGGGAACAGGTCCTCGGGGCTGTGGAGACTTGAAAACCCAAGTCTCTCCCTTCCCTGTTGTTTGCTCCAGCCTTCCCTTTGCAGCTCCAGCTCCTATTGGGAATTGGTGAAGTGTGTATTTGGATGTAAGATCTGTCAGATTATTGGTCGATAGGATGAGAAATAGCATCTAGCAACACAGATTGCTCTTTATTGGCCATAACACGTGTTCCTTGACAAGAGAGCAGTCCAGACCCTGGTCACCTGCAGGGAGTATGTGCAGTGTGCGCTGTAGATAGGTGCAGCGGAAGGAGAAAATCTCTGATACTCCCATTCAGAGGATGTGGTTCAGTTCAGCCATTGCTCTGCTGGCATCTGCCTCTCTAGGATGATGCAGGCATCCTCAGCTCGCAGAGGTACGGAGTGTTTTCATGTAACGAGAGAATTTGTGCGTGTTAATTTTTATGTGCATATTTTACAGCACTTTATAATGATATTTAACAGCATCAAATGTTGGCACAGGCTGAAAATTGGTGAAAGTTCAGCCATCTAATTTGGGCAGGTTATGCTTACAGGCGCTCACACTTGCAGACAGTTTAATAACAGTATTTGGCACCGTCTCTTAGAGCTGCTTAAACTAATTAATGCATTTGCTCCCTACAGGATGAAACTGAGTTTTCAGATACATTTATAAAATGATGTGCGTGATTGCTAAATATTTCATTCTTTTGAACTATGACTTCGAGTGTTTTATGTGAGTGCAGAGACAGTATATATTCTTCCATGAAAAATGTATATTGGCTCTGGAAAGAGGATAATCTCTGGCCCTGCTTGTCAGAAGAGGATAATCTCTAACCCTCTTCAAGCATGTTAAAAGGTTCTCAATAATTTGGGCATCACTTGGCACAGTGGTGCTGTTGCTGTGCTCCCAGAGCTGCCCCATCCTTCTGCGACTGCTCAGGGCTCCAGCACAGGCTGCACCCACTTCTCCCCTTAATTCCTACAGGTTTCAGAAAGTTACAGGTCCCTCACCTCAGAGTCTGCCACCTCTCCTGCCAAAAATGAGGACAAAAAGGGGATTTTTTGGACTCGGGCCCTGGCAACATGCAGTCACTGTGTTTCATTGATTTAAAAGATGACATCAGGCAGTAATTCCCCAAGACCCCCAAGTAGGTGAGGTTAACACTAATTTTGCCGGCTTGAAAAGAAGGTTAAAAAAAACCCAAAAACAAAAACAAAAGAAGTAACAATTTGATTTGAAATAAACCTTTCTGAAGAAACCACAGTAAACAAAATCTGTTTGCCTAAGGAAACCCTCCTAGCAATCAGCTAGTAACACAACTGCTTGTGCTAATGAACCCAAAGCTGTTAATGTGGTTTCTTCAGTTAAATTGATTCATGAATTTTGAAGAGAACATTATCTAATGAATTTTCTTTGAATAGAAAGCAATTAAAAGGACAAATCAGTCTGATTAACCCCAAAGTCACCCTACTGCCACAAATGGTGTACAGTTTGAAATTATATCATAAAAAACTAGAGCAGATTTGCTATCTCTTTGCCCTCTACTAATCCATGTAAATTAATGAACAACAAAGTTAATTTCTTTGATGACCCTTTTCTCGTATCACCTGGATTATGCTGATGTTTAATTTGCTTAATGTTATAATAAAGACTAAACAGATTTTTTCAATGAAGTGATTATCATTCCCTTCAGTTAAGAAGTGATTTTTATTATTTAACACACACATAATGGTGGATGGGTTTCCCTTAAGAACAAAATCACATTTCGCTATGTTCCTATGTAATCAATGACTTTTTTGACAACTAAAGAAAGAAAATGTTTTAAAACTGTATGTTTCTTTGCCAAATCAGGAGACTGCAGCTGGGGGAATGGGTCTCTTTTCCTTCTTGTTTTTTAATTTGTAAATTAAGTTATTCACTCAGGAAGTTGTTCACTCGTTAGATCTTCAAAGTTTTTTACAAGTGCCTCGGAAGAGCAATTGGTGTTCAGCCCAACTAAAATCCAAACATGACTGTCAGTTTGCCTTTTGTAAAATAATCCTGGGTTGGAAGGTAGAACGCTGAGATATGTAAGAAATCTGGTCCTGGTGCACTTGCTTATTCATTATTTCAGCAATTGGAACACTTAGAAGCAATTTGCTGGTGAATTAAAATTAAAATAATGGAAAATACTTTTTTTTTTTCTTCCTTTCTGAGCCCTGTATCATTAAGGATGTGCCGTGCATTCAAGGTCACAGCTAGTCCTTACATTTTGTAATGTCTGCAATGCTGAGCAGTAGCTTGGGGGGCTCAACTATAAAATGCAGTCAGCCAGGATAATACCGAGTCCGCTGGCTCTAGGGCTTCTTCTGCCGCGTGTCCCAGCTGAAGTTGGAAATTAGCTGGAGATGCGAGGGCTTTGTAAAATAGGTAGAGCCAGTTATTTCTTCCCTTTTTAATTTGACTCTATGCTAATTTATACTCTGCCAATTTAATGGGAAAACCACATTGTATGAGTTAACAGGATAATTGTACTTGAAGCAAATTAAAAATATAGGAAAATCAAAGCCTTAAATCCTTTTTTATAGTGATCAGTTACTTGAAGTGCTCTTTATAATAATCGTGTATTTAAATGTAGTGATACAGGGTACAATAACAGGACGGTGCATCGGGGCTGTTTAAATTTAAATTAGAAGGCTGCTATTGAGACTCCGTTTTGTGTTGGGTTTTCTGAATATTTCATCTTGGCTTTTTCAGCCATGCATACCAACAGTATTTGCTTCATCTTCTTTGCAGATTCATTCACTCGACAAGTGTTGTGGACCCTGTTGAGAGACGTGAAGTTTGGAGAGGCTGTTTCCTACAAGCAATTAGCAGACCTTGCAGGCAACAGCAGAGCAGCGAGAGCAGTGGGAGGAGCGATGAGGAGCAATCCTGTAAGTTCACATCACTTTTAAATAAAGTTGATGGAAGATGGTGGATTTAGAGAGCTTTGCGGGCTAAATGTCATTAGATTAAATTTATCTGCTATGAAAACTGGTCTACCATGAGTAATAAGGTCAGTAAGTGTTTTTAATCAGCAATAATGCACAAGTCAGTTTAATGTGATTTATTCCCTACCATTTATGATGTTAGATTTGAAAGAGAAACACTTCTTTTCATTCATCAGCCTCTACACATCTTGTTCTTAAACTTTCTTACATATCCTTAGGTGAGGGAGATCTTCTGTCTCCCAACATGGTCCTCATCTTGACAGGGTATGATCAGCTTTGGTTGTGCAGTCCATCCTCTCTGGCATGAATATGTTTCTGAAAATGTGGGAGAAGAGAAATTTTAAATCACATAGGTACATCTTTGACTCAAATCACTAATTGTCAATGTGGTGGTTTCCCCACATGCTCCAAACCAGATGTAAGTGGCATTTCTTCATTAGATATAGATGAGTTGCCTGAGTTTAAACCAACTGGAGGGAGTAGCGCTCTAGGTTAGTTCCATGAATTTTGGAAAAATAGTATGTTAGAATGCTTGGCCTTTGTGTCTGTCTTCCCAGTTTCCATTTTAGCTGTCCAGTTTTACATTTCCAGATGTATTTATATACCTGAATCACACCGGTTGGTGTGGGACTGGTCCTGCAGCCTGCAGTCAGCTGGTTCCTGTGCAAAGGAAAGGAAAAGCTGGTTCATTCCTTGGCTACTTGCCTTTAAAAAAATCAAAACCTTTGATTTCTGTTAATATCATGGTGGCCTTTTTCACCATTCTTCAACATATTTTCCCTCATTACCACTTGCCCTGAGCAACATGTGTCTTTCCATACCCAAATTCCTCTCCTTTTCTCCAGCATTATACCTCCTGTAATCTTTGACCTCCTATGTTGTTTTTACATTCAATCCTCTCAGTATTTTCTTTAATAAGGTACATATGAGACTGCAATATGCAGTTGCAAAGTGGGTTAGAAAATCTGTTTTCACAAGAGCTGGTGGCTTTACATATAGAAATAATAAAGCTGAAGGGGTTTTGCAGTGCCACATATTATCTTTATATTTCACCTCATTCATAAAATCAGCCTGCATATTATGTCTCATAGATCTGAAGAACCATGTGAAGATTTAAATGGGAAATATGAGGAACATAGTGAATAGATGCTCGTGTTGAAGTACAAAGGGACTATGTGTGTGTTTGCGTGTGGAATATGCATGAAATCACAGATTAACTACAGGAGATGTGTAGTGATAAAAACGTGTTTTGGAATGGGCAGGGTTGTCATTACAGAACTGATTATATATTATCATTAGCTTTTTATTGTGAAGTATTGAGGCGGTATTATATTAATATAGCTCTTTTTCCCTAAAGCTATACATTATTATCTATAGTATGCTTAAGAAATTTTCTGATGGGGATGGAAAACACTGGAACCATAGCATGGGATAGGAAATAACAATAATAAGATAGGACCCCGCTTAAAAGAAAATTGCAGTAGCTTTGCTGTATATTTTCAGAACTATTTTCATCCTTCCTCACAGGGGAAAAAGCAGGAATTTTCACACCACAACCTGCTGTTACCGCTACTTTGGATGCTGCTGCTCCACTGCAGCCTGAGGGCAAAGCTGGGTACATTTCTAGGCGATAGCAATTACATATCCTTTTGCACAACACTATATTGTTATTCTTTGAGAACTGTTTCCTGTAGGTTTGCATTGTATTGCCTTATCTTAATGTACACCATATTATATTGGAAAGCATTCCATCATATTAAAATAGTTTGTATTGTCAAGTACAATACAGTGTATTGATGAAACATAGCTTTATACTGCTTATAAGAACCATTTCATAGGAAAATCTGATATACGCTTAAAATATCAGGGTGTACTTCTTTATTGAGCTTAGAAGCTTAAACCCATTAGACGTTATGTGAGTTTCTATGGTACCATGCGTACCTGCATGCGTACCTGCATAGAATTTTAGGATACCCATGAATGTTCTACGTGTATAAACACACTTGCAGTCTGTTTATTAGATGAGATATTGAGCTTTGAATCTAACTAAACAGTTCATTAAACGGAACACGTCATCAGGACTGCAGCATCAGTAACATATCAGCGCAGAATGCAAAGAGCCGTGGTGTTAACAACTGCTACACCTGCAACACGAGCTTTAGGATAAAGACACTGGTTTAGAGGAGCACTTGCTTTGAAACTGTTGCAGAAATGTGATGTTTTGTTAAGCAGCAGTTTAGTGGTTTTTGTTTGCAGGAGAGAAGTTGACATTAGTGAATACTTGTATTGCCAATGTGGAGTAAAAGTGACTTCTATTAATGATTGCTACAGAAGCTATGCAAAAAAATAGCAAAATCATAATGTATTAGCACCTTGAGATCCTTCCTATGATTAAAGAGCTAAATTATAAGTATGATTTAATGAGGATAGTAATAACAGTAAAAATGAGCATTTGAAGTAAACCTGCATTTTTCCTAATATGTGTTGATAAAATTGCAAACCTTACCTTTTCCCACAAAATACCAGATTGCTTCTACCTTCTACAAATCAGGGATTGGTCTTTAATTTTGGTAGTGTGCGTTCCACAGGTTTCCCTTTGTGGTTGGGTTGCTTCGCATAATTCATATGATGACCTTCAACTTTATGAGAAGGTGGAATAGGTGGCAGCAGCAGCTGAAAGGCGCGACATCTTTGCCTCAATTTATGCCAAGGACATGGCGAGGATGGCTCACCTTTTGCAAGAAAAACTTCAAATAGTTTACTGCGGTTCAGATTGATTGCAAGGTCTGTGGTCCTCAAAGGGAACCCATAAAGTTCAATTAAAAATCTCATTAGACTACTATAGGAGGATCAAAAAGAAATCACAGAGACTCATGGGAGATGGCGAATGTTGGGCTGATTAGTCCAAGGCCATCCTAAATGACTGTTCTGTGCCTTAAATAAGACGTCTTCAGCGGTTTGTTAACAGCAGTCATAGCTACATTTGGGTTTTTTCATATTCTCTGTGGTTGTGTTATGTTTAGGCTAAAGTCTGACTAACTGTACAACCAGATGCTAATATCGGTCTATGCTAAATCGAGGATATCACTCAGCTGAAATGTTTTAAACATTGACAATGGAAAGGAGGAATTGTGCATTTATGAGAAGATAGTGAAGTATGGATTTGAAATGTTGTGGACATGCAAAACTACTTGTGCATTAGTTCCTTTGGTGGCTGGTGATAGCTCAGGACCCATGAGAGGTCACACTGCAGTATTTGTTTCGGTCAGGGAAGTTGGGGAGAAAAAGCAACAGGGCAGGAGCAAACTGAAAGATTATTTCTTGCTAAGTGAGATTCTTGTTTAGTGTTATAACTTGGTATTTCATCTGTTTCTGTTACGGCCTGGCTGATGTGGTTGTGACAGTTTGGCAGCTTCTGGAGGTCTCCAGCCCATCGGCGGTATAATAGGATGGTCAGGTTTCCCTTGCCTCAAACTGAAAACTCTTAACGAGCAGAGCACCACGGTAGAGCACCGCTCCGCTCCTTCCTCAGACGAAATTTGCTAAATGCAGTTCAAAAGCAATCAATACCTTGTGCAGGGAATTTTTTTCCCCACCTTTTTTCTAAACAAATGCATTATCGAGGAGTTAGTTTATTCACAGATTGCCACAAGCGTTAATGACCGCCCGAGTCTTGTTCTGCCAGTCACCCAGATGGCTGTTGATAAAGATTTAGCATCATGTTCTGAGTGTCAGGGCTGTCAGTAGTGCTGAACCATTTGACCAGAAGAAAAAACGCACAGGGAGCTATTGATTACAGCTTCTCAGTGTCACTTGTTCACCAGGATTTAGGTATTGATGAGGCTGCGAGTGAAAACAAGCTCTTTCCCTTGTGGGCCTCTACCCAGAAGAACAAAAGCGAAGTTGGAGAAAATATTCAGCTGGTGCCCGAATCAGAGGGACTCCGTTATTGATCCGAGGGCCCCTTCATGTTATTTTTGTTGGAGACAAATCTAGGGGTTTGGAGGTTTTATAGCGTTTGAGGTAGGGTCTGCGTAAGTGATGGATTCATGTACTAGATGAATTAGATTTCACAGCATGAAGATTTCAGCGGAGCTATAATATTATGAGCTGCTTGGTTATTGATAAAAATTACATTATATGTAGCCAAGGCATTAAAGCTCCAGACTAGGGTAGTACTCCCTCTAAAATGTCCTTAGGGCCCTAATAAATTTTAGCAAGTTTAATTATTTTAGTAGTCTGAAAGTTGTCACCACAATTAAGCCAAACAGAAGCAATATTCAATATTTTTAAATTACAGCCCTGGTGCAGCCTTTTTGTACCGCATTTTCTTTTACAACTGACATGCGGGCGCTTTTGTGCGTTAGGATGAAGTTGGTCTGAAACTCTTTGTTTCAGGAATGGGGAAAGCTGCGTGTATTTCATACTCCTCATCTCCTCCTCTTCTTGCGTGATGCATCCCTGTGGTTGTGAATGGGGCCTGAGCTGTCCCAGGGATATCTGAGACCCCAAGAAGTGTGCCAGCTCACACCGCCTGAAAATGAAGTCCTTTCCTTTTTTATTCCACTTGGACACACCTTCTGTCTTCTCACACAATTTAGCAGAAGAAGGTGTCGACTTAGCTCCCTGACAAAATTCCCCAGTACATAGATCCCTTGGTTTGAGCATCTTTGCCCCTGACTCCAAAAGAGGTTTTGAACCCTGTCTGTACCAAGATTTACAGCCTTAGCATCAAAATGTCGTGGTTTACTATATAAAGTTTTAAAGAATTGCAGATTAACCTTGGAGACTTTTTATAGTGTATTATTATAGCTTGTTATGGCTTTGTCACTCAAGAAAATCTGCCTGCAGTAACTCGCGCACATGGATTGTAAAGACAGAGAAATCCCAAAACAGAAAAACAGTTGCAAAAAACAACTTCTTTAAAGAAGTCATAAACTAAGCGCGGGATGGCATGGTGTAGACTAAAAATTTTATTGGTAGTCACTGGAGTTGTCACAGATGCATAATTCACTGGTGGCATTGCTAACTCCAAATAAAGCAGCTATTATGAGCATTTTTTATTAAACCTTGATTAACAATAAGCACCTATGTGTATTCCTGTTTAATGTTGATAGCCTGCGGGCTGAGACTGAGAATTTACATTTCAGCCATTGATATCACTTAACAAAACAAAATAACTCCCCATCAAAAAGAAAAACTAATTTATAAAAGTCTGACCCGTACCTGTCCAGCTACTTTGGGGTCTGTGGGTCTCAGGCTCAAATATGAGCATGGTTTGAACTATTCTGAAATAACTATTAAATGGATTAAAAATAAGTCAGTGTAAAGTACGTAATTGATCTGCATGTCTCTATATAAATAAATGATTTTTTTTTTACTTCAAATATCCAAATTTGCAAGAACTGCACTTTTTAGGGAGTTATTGTTTCCACAACTGTATCATTGCGATGGAATTGCTCTGCAGTTACCACAACACATACGGTGTGATTAGAGATGATGTATTGCATTTTTTACAGTGTGTACTTCAACTATGATAATCACCTGTAATAAAAAAAATTTTAAAAATGCATTTATATACTTATCTACATTATCCAGTCTATTATGTAACTTCTTGCATTGATTTTTCAGAATCCGTGACATTTGGCTATAAATGATACAAAGTAGAAGGCATGAGGAAAAAAGTTCTTAAATTGCTTAGGTGTGAATTAAATCTCTCCTGTTGTAGGTTTTAAAAATTCACAACCCATTTTGGATTGACTCGCTGTTAAATAATAAATAGCACCTTGTTCTTATATGGAATTTTTCAGCAGTGCGCATAGAGGTGCTATAGCGAGAGGAGGAGATCTGCCGAGGGAGCTGTGGCTCGGGAAGCTTGCTCATGGAAGTGCTGCTCTTAGCAGTCTGATTTTTTTCAGAAATACAAATTCTTCTAATCCTGAGATGATGATTAATAATCATCCTGCCCCTCCTTGCTATCCTTGTGTGTGTTTTGGGTCTGCTTCATCACCAACCGTGAGCGTTTGGCAGCTGGAAGGGTCTGGTGCGGGGCAGGAGAATCAGCTTTTTGCAGAGAAGTTTTTATCGGTGAAGTTTTGTGGATGGGGTTTTATATACGGGGTTTACCCATTCAAGACTTTGCATTGGTTTTATGTATTGAAATTCCTAGCTGTGCTTATTGCCCTCTAACACTGGGTTGGTCTTCAGAGTCCGTGGTCAGGGCTGTTTCTGTATCGCAGCAGCTCAGCCAGGAATGGCCCTGGTGCCGCAGATGCCTTGTTCTCAGGACTCCACCAGCTTGGTCCTTCATGTGGATGCTTCAGTCCCTGTCCCTGCTGCTCTGGTGGTAGATAACTCCATGTTTAGCGGTGGATTTATGGGCATTGTCCAGACCCACCGCTTCCCTTTACTTCACCCTGTGCTCCATTCCTTCTTTTTGTGTGTTTTGCAGATCCCGATTATAATACCTTGCCACAGGGTGATTCGCAGCAGCGGTCAGACCGGCAACTACGGAGGAGGAAACCTTATGAAAGAGTGGCTTTTGTCGCACGAGAAGCTCCAGAAAGAGAAGTTAGCATATTGATGCAGCTCAGCCACAGCCGCTAACCAGCCAAGACATACAACCGCGGATACTTGGCTTATAACAAGCTCTCAGAGCACCCAGTAGAATTCAGAAAAATGGTAAATATTTGAGTGACATATAAATATAATGCAACATCCAAAGTGAAATGTGTGGTGGCACCACTATATTAAAAAAGCGGGATGCGTCCTGAGGGATGCAGCTCGTCTGCCCTTTCTTGTTTTTACATTTTACAGCAGAATGACTACAGCAGTCCAGGCCTGTTGTGCATGGATTTTGTTCCCATCTCCAGTCCTGTTTTGTTCTATTTTTAATGTCCATTAAAGCACGGATAAGGGAGTGGGAGGGACATGGCAAATGTGAGGTACAAGCCTCCCCCTAAGGAAGCATCTGGCTCACTGAAGGGGCAACCGGGGAGCCCCAACCTGTGCCCACGCTCGCTTCTGCCCAGCGCATCCCTGCCAGCCTCCTGCCCAGGACACCCCTCACCTCTTTGGTCCCTGAAACCGTGTTTAGCGTAGACAGGAGTTAACAGAGCACACTGAGATGCATTCAAAAGCAAGCGGCTATTGAATTGCTTGTTCTTGGCTTTTCTTTTCGGATCGGGAGAGATGGGAATAAAAATCGTTGCCTTTGTGAATGGTGGAGGAGAAACTGCTGACAAATGTTTGAAAAGTATGTTTTAAATAATCAGCTTGATTACCGCAACTTGGTGAAAATTTCAAAAAGCTGATGGTAGCGGCATCTTTGTTAGCAGCACATTTGCTTTTATCGTTCGATTTTTCTCCTTTAGATTTTTCCATTTCTCTGTTAACCCGAAGCTTTCTTTGCCATAGCCTTTCTATGGAAATAATTCAAGTATTCAAGAGATATTAAGGTGAAATTTTGAGGTGGTTCAAGCAGGGTTCTCTGCAAGCGCGAACCACCAGAAGCTGAAATTTTCAGTATGGGAGTCGTAAATTCTAACATGGAAATACTGATTTTTTTTTTGTGCGTTTTGTCATATTTTCATAGATGTCTCTTTAGAAAGGCCATTGCTAACCAAGAAATTATGGTGTTACAATGCGTTAGTTAATATAGTATTATTGATATCTCAGAATTACTTCAATAAAAAAACCGCTTTGCATGTACAAGTGTCTTCGTGCATGTTTATAAATAAAACACAGTCCGTGATTTATGGAGAAAATAAACTATACCCAACTGTACAATATAAAGCTGTATTTTTATCAAGGGTTTCTGGTGGCAATATAAACCACGAAAGCAAAGCTCAAGTGGTTTGTATGTGTCACTAGAACCCCGAGATAAAAATATAGCCTTATAATATGTACAGTTTGGGTGTATTTTATATTTTTTTTATATATATAATACATGCTACCCGCAGAAGAATGCAGTAGCAACTGTAAACTTTAACCTTTCCCATA
This sequence comes from Cuculus canorus, assembly GCF_017976375.1. NCBI lineage: Eukaryota > Metazoa > Chordata > Aves > Cuculiformes > Cuculidae > Cuculus > Cuculus canorus. Next base: position 32,172,756 of record NC_071407.1, read on the forward strand.
TTTACATCCCTTCCTGCTGTGATTTCCATCACCTTTTTCAGGGCTGCAGCTTATATTTTTGCAGATACGCTGCCGGGAACACTTTTAAAAGGCAAAGACCCAACTTTTTTAGCAAAATCGCGAAAATCTCCGAGTTTCGGGGGGGGGGGAGAGGGAAGGGAGGGGGGTGACACGGCGGGGGCAGCGCTGTCCCCCGACCGCCCGACAGAGGGCGCCGCGGGGCAAGTGACAAACGCGGTCACTGAGCGCATCGAGTGGAGCTGATGCCAAAGAGACCCGAACGGGGCAGGGCTCGACCTGGGGGGGCGGAGGGGGGTCCCAGCTCGGGGGCTGGGTTGGGTTTGGATATGGGGTTGGGGTTGGGCTCGGGTTCGGATTTAGAGTTGGGTTTGGATATGGATTTGGGTTTGGGTGTCAATTCAGATTTGGACTCGAGTTCTGGTTTGATTTTGGCGTTGGGTTCAGATTTGGGGTTTCGTTCCATTTCGGATTTGGATTGGGTTTGGATTTGAGTTTGGGTTTGGATTCGGAATTGGATTTGAGTTTGGGTTCCAGTTCGGATTAGGGCCGGATTGACATTTGGGTTTGGATATGGATTTGGGTTTGGGTGTCAGTTCAGATTTGGATTCAGCTTCTGGTTTGAATTTGGAGTTGGGTTCAGATTTGGGGTTGGGTTTGGATATGAAATTGGGTTAGGGTTCAGATTTGGATTCGAGTTTGGGCTCCGGTTCGGATTAGGGGTTGGGGTTGGTTTCAGGGTCAGGTTGACATTTGGGTTTGGATATGGATTTGGGTTTGGGTGCTGGTTCAGATTTGGATTCGGGTTCTGATTTGACTTTGGGGTTGGGTTCAGATTTGGGGTTGGGTTCCATTTCTGATTTGGGTTGGGTTTGGATATGAAATTGGGTTTGGATTCAGATTTGGATTTGAGTTTGGGTTCCAGTTCGGATTACGGTTTGGATTTGGGGTTGGGTTTTGATATGAATTTGGGTTTGGATATGAATTTGGGTTTGTGTGTCAGTTCGGACTTGGATTCAGGTTCTGGTTCAAATTTGGGGTTGGGTTCAGATTTGGGGTTGGGTTCCAGTTCAGATTTGGTTTGCATTTGGATTTGGATATGAGTTTGGGATTGGGTTCAGGTCAGGAGTTGGGTTTGGATATGAATTTGGGTTTGGGTTCCAATTTGGATTTGAGTTTGAGTTTGGGTTCCAGTTGGGATTTGGGGTTCGATTTGGTTTCAGGTACAGGTTGAGATTTGGGGTTGGGTTCAGGCTCAGGTTCAGGTTTGGGTTTGGATAAGAATTTGTGTTGGGATTTGGATTTGGTTTTGGTTCGGATTTGGGTTTGGATTTGGGTTTGGATGTCAGTCCAGATTTGGATTCGGGTTCTGGTTCAAATTTAGGGTTGGGCTCCAGTTTGGATTTGGTTTTGGTTTCAGGTTTGGATTTGGGTTTGGATATGGATTTGAGTTTGGATATGAATTTGGGTTTGGGTTCAGATTTGGGTTTGGGTGCCAGTTCAGATTTGCATTTGGATTGTGGTTCAAATTTGGGCTTGGATTCAGATTTGAGGTTGGGTTCCAGTTCAGATATAGGTTTGGGTTTGGTTTCAGGTTAAGGTTCAGATTTGGGTTCAGGTTCAGATTTGGGTTCAGGTTCAGATTTAGGTTTGGCTTCAGGCTCAGTTAGGGTTTGGATTTGGATTTGGGTTTGCATTTGCATTCTAGTTTGGATTTGGGTTCTTTTTCTGGTTCAGATTTGGCCCTTCTGCTGCCCTCTGCCACCGAGGGTTTCCCTGACACGGGGATCCTGGTCCACGGCCGCAGCAGCTGGAGTCTCTTCTGGATAGAGGTCACAGCAGAGTTTATAGAACACAGAGCTGAAGCGAATATATTAAAAGAGAGGCATCCGTGTATCTCTTTATATATGCGTGTGCATATATGAAAAGGGGGAAAAAAAAACCCACTCAGCAGAAGACAGCTATGTGCTTTTTGCCTGGAATTGGGTTCCTCTGACCTATCAAGTTTCCTCCCGCTCAGCCTCGCAGTGCTTTGAACTGCTGACATTGAGACACTGTGCAGCCAGGCACGACAGCTGGCTCTGCAGCAGCTAATACCGACACATGCTGGTTTAGCCCATTTCCAGAGACTAAGATAATGAAAGATTCAAAAATAATATTTGTTTTGGCGGAACTACATTTATAATGAAATAGATGCCCTTGACCATGGAAGAAACTGAATTTTGCAGTGGGTCATTCTCCTCTCTGCCTTTCCTTTTTTTTTCCATACAAAACAGGCTCTGCAGCCAGTCTAAGGCCAATGGAAATATTTTCGAAGGACTATGTTGTATTTCCTGCATCGGATTTACAGCAGAATTGCAGCGACACTGGTTGTACTGTTTTATGCCAGAATGAAAAATGCAGATTACATCCTATGTATCAATACCAAACGGAAAAGGGCCCCAGGCTTAAGGATTGTTACAGATCACTTTCATGCAAGCAGAGTTTGCAACATAATGAGCTCATACTGGAAGCATCTTAAACAGAAAGGCGATTCATTGTAGTGGTAGGGACATTTTCAGATGTGCTCCCAAATATTCTTCTCTCATGCAGTCGATTTATTTGGAATTAGAGGAATTTGTCATCTGATCAGGGCAAGAAAGATTTGCCCCCTGAAGGTTTCATTTCGTTTTTCTAAGCAAGTCTCAAGCACCACGCACTGTTTAAGGGCTACTTGATGTTTGCTCTATGGTGTAGCAGTTGCATAAGGAATGATGACGCAGTTGGTAGGACAGCGCTAAGACATTCCAAGTGATGCTAAGTTATAGACAAGGAGCAGTAATTTTAAACTACTGTTTCTATTAACATCATAGATCATTATTTTCAAAAGAGGTATCACAGATTGTTAAATTTAATCATGTTTCCCATGGTTTTGCCAAATTTTAGAATGATTATGTTTGTGGTATGTATTGCACCCAGGTCAAAGAGATTCACTTGGCATTAAAATGTTTATTTATTGTGAAAAGTGGTGCTGAAGAACTGCTTCTTTAAAGAAAATGCAATAAAAGAAAAAAACCTGTAGAAAGATTGCTTAAAAACTTAAAGCGCAGTAATCCGAGGGGAGTCCCGTTAGATTTATGTACTATTTCAAGAGTAATTTCTCAGTAAGAATCTTATAGGACTATAAAAATCCTCAAAGAATTGCATTTACAGATTTAATTGTAATTCCCTTTGTATTCTTACAGAAATTGAATAGAAATATCGTTCAAAGGCTTCTCTGTAAAACTCCCCTGCCCTTGCTGCGTGGCTGTATCCTCCTCTCCGTGCGGCTGTGGCCAGCTTTAAAAACAATGGAAAATATTACTGACAGTACCCTGACTTGCTGTTGAAGCAGACAGGATATTTCAGTTACATTGATGTGCAAACACAGCTTGTCAAAGGGCTGTGCGCTATTTTTGTTTCAATAGCCTGCATAGGGTAACAAATAAATACACTTAATTTCTGCCTTGAAAAAGCAGTATTTTCCCCAGTTTTTCCCTTTTTTTTCCCCCTTCAGAAGATCTGCCCTAGCAAAACCTTTAATCTCTCTCTGTCCCTAAATCTAGAATTTCCAGATGATTGGCTTTTAATAGCGCTTATTTTCTTGCTCGACAATTTAGTGAGGAGCAAATCTGATTTATTTATTATTTTTTTCCCCCATTTTTCCCCTAAAATTATCATTACAGGAAGAGTGAGTGAGGATCGGCACCCTTGGCCCCATCACTGCAGTCTGAAGGTTGAGAGAGGGAAGCCGCTTCCATTTCTCTCCATCCCAGGCCGGGGGGATATGGTGATGGAGAGCAAGCTCTCCCCCTCAAGCCTGATCCAGACCAGCCCCGAGTGCGTGTGAAGTAACGTGCGGGTGGCAGCCAAAAGCAGGGTCGGGGGCCGGAGGTGCTGCAGGGTGGGCGGCACAGCCTGCCCGGAGCCAGCAGCAGGCAATGGGTCTGGGCTCCATCAGCCACGGCCGGCGGGGCGAGATGCGGTAGCTGGACCGCAAAGTGAAAATTGACATAAGCGCAAGGCACTGGCAGCACCTTGGCTTGATGAAAGGATATTGTTAACAAGCCTTTAACGTTTCTCATTAATGACTGGGTTGGGTGGGTGGGGTTTTTTTCGTTGAAAAAAGCCAGAAGACAAGAATTCCACCTGGGCAGTGATTAAGATCGATCCCATACAGTACGCTTAGTTATCAATTTTTTAAAACCTCTTTAAGTGCCTTATTTAGTTATTTTAAACAGGGCTTTTTATTTGTTGCATTGAGTAGTCCTTGAGCGTGGCAGAAAGCTGCGAGGAGCGTGGTGTCTCCTCCCAGGCTCTTCTACTTAACCAATCTTCTAACCTGTAGAAAAAATGGTGCTGGTCTATCACCTCCACCCTGGCCATGGGTGCGGTGAGGTGCCACAGCACCACTGGGAGCCCCTTGATCTGGACCTGTGTTGGCATTGCCTAGGGTATATGATTTGATGTAATTTTGCTCTTCTTTTGCTGAAATTATTGTTGCAAATTTTATGTAGGTACCGTGGAGTTAAAAATCAGAGCGCTCGCTCACTAAGTTGGCACGGGCTCAACAAGAGATGAAGCTGAGGGTCAAGCCTGGAGTGGAGGGCTCTGCCCAGCCCAGCGCTGGGCAGGCCTTGAGGATGGAGGTCGACCTGGGTTAGACACCAACCGAGGTTAGACAGTCTGAAAGAGGCAGTGTTTAATTAAAATAACCCTCAGCGTGACCCTGAGTGCAGAACTGATGGTAGTTACTGAGAAAAACAGCTGCAACCCTTTTATCTAAGGAAGAGCACCCTTGCGATGATGTAATTTTCACTTTCCAACAAACGCCGAGATGACCTAATTCCATATAGAAAACTTGTGTCTCAGTTCAAAGTAGGCCATTTGAGTCATTCTTTAATTTGGATCTGAGCTCGCCCGCGTGGCACAGCTCTGCTGAGCCTTCAGCAGCACCCTGTTAAAGCCATAGCCGTAGTATGAGGGCGGGACACCAGGAGAGGGGATCCCGAGTGGGTTTTGATCCAGACTTGACTTAAATCTTTACAGCTCTGGCAAGCAGAAGGAAAAAGCACTGTATTTCCATTGGTGTCTACTGTCATGGTTTTATATTGCTTTTGTTTATTGACTTTACTATCAAGGCTGAACTTTCCTAGGAAGTTCAATGTTAATTATGGCCCGGAATTTTTGAACGTGTAAGCCTCGAACGTGGTCCTTATTTCTGCTTTTCTGACGCAAACACATTTTATATGGTTTTGAAAATACCAGCAGGATGATGCCTAAATGCAGGTTGTAATTTTAGGGGGCAATGAGCAAGCAGCAGTCTTTCGATAGTTGAATAACTGGGGCAATGAAATTATTTTTCAGATCAAAACACTCACAAGCAAAATTTGTTCCCAAAGCCATTTTATCTTTTTAGTTACAGATATTCTTCTCGTAAGAGACCTGGGGTAGCGCTTCACCCAAGGTGTGCGTTGCCTGGAGTTCTGTAGGAAGAGCCCCCAAGAGATTCAGAGGGTTTTAAGAGCTGATAGAATGTTGCCGCGTGAGCTGTTGTACTGAATCATCATTTACAGACCAAGTTAAAATGACATGATGACAAACTTTGTGTTTTCCAGCTGGAATATGGATGATACTTGAGTAATCAGCTGGGATGGCTGGAAAGCAATCTGCTGTGTCCATCCGCCCTTTCCCCTTTGACTCGGTTGTGTTTCCCGGTGCCCTCCTGGGTCCCTGGCGAGCCTGTGCTGCCTACAGCGGAATGAGGAGCAGCGGGCAGTAGTCATGAGCAGAGGAGGAGCACGTGGAGCAGAGGAGAGGTGATCTGACAGGCCACCGTGGTAATTCGCAGGAAAACAGAAGAGATCATGTCCTGCACTGCGGTCCCAGCCCTTGCCCTCAACAGCCGGGGTGACGCCAGCGAAGGCACATTGTGCAGCCAAAGGGCTCGGCAAGACTCAGTCAGGTCAAGACTATGTGCTGAGGAAAGAAAGAGAAAATGTCTTTTATTTTATCTAGAACCTGCAGAAAGTTGTCCTTAACGCATCCCCTTGGGACAGGCTACTACAGCTGTTGTGTCTCTTTGAAAGGCTTTCTGAAACATAGCCTTATTTCGTATAAATTAGTTTGGAGGGAGAAAACCATGTGTGTTGAGACCCCTCTTTGTGAGACTGAAGCTATGACTGAACGTCTGACCAATGCCAGATTTCCACCAATGAGAAGGTTTATTTGGGCTGCAGTAGGTTTTTTAAACCTTTTTCCAAATCGCATCATGGGAAACACCCTGTCCAGGGGATTGTGAGGTGAATCACCGTTAGCAAAGCAAAGAGGCAGCTACTTCAAGAGGCACAAGGAACGGCAAAACCATACCTGTGGTACAGAGTACGCCCAGTAGGTGTGGGTTAGTAGAAAGGATCTCAACCACTACCTATCAAAATGTCCTATTTTTTATAAAACACATAATTCCTGTTCTCAGGGCTATTTGCCTTTTTATTTTCTCCTTAACCCTGGCAACAGGGCCGGGCAAGTGAGGAGGTTGAACCCCAGCTCCTTGCAGCAACTGTGACAAATGGGTGATAGTACGGGTGGGATTACATCACAGAATATGGGGGACAAATACAAAGCTATTCTGTTTTTTATATATAAAATGACATCGATATATTGCATAGATTTGTCCTTGCAGTAGATAACAGACACCAAAAAAAATCAGACATATGCAGAATAGCTAAAGGAAAAGGAGTCAGCGTATGACTGTACGGTGGTAGTACCGAAGTAGCAGTCAGAGCAGGTACAGACCTCGTGCTGAAGGCACGGAACCAATAATTTAAGGTGAGTGTCCACACCCATATCATGGGCTGAGAAAATTCCCATACAAAGAATTAATTTTGTGGAGAGTTATATTTAATATGACCAAAATGAAACCGGGGAGTAAAAGCAAAAATTGAAATGAAACCAGTATATTGTTCACAAAGGTCGCTTCAACCACCACCGATGCATTTTGCAGCAGAGATTATTGTGCAAATGCAATCAAGTGCAAAAAGGGTAGCACTGGAATGAAATTTGAACCTCCGAATATAGCTTGAATTGGAGATCACTTCCGTAGCTGCGGAAGCAACACCAGGAGGCTGCAGACTAAAGAAATGTTTGTATACTCCAGCAAGTATTTTACAGCATATTTGTCCTCTAAAATAAGACGACTAAACTCATCCTGAGTTATTGAAGAAATCACTGTTTTGAGAACAAGCAGCCACTAATTGACCGGTTTCTCATCCCCCCGCTCGGTAATCAGTCTTGCCGTACTGCCGCTCCTGATGACCAGCAAACTGTCTCCAACCTTCTGGTTGTCAAGAAAATTGTGACAAGGCAAATGTCAGATCATGTGGAGCCTTCTGAATTTTTTGACCCCTTCAATCTGTTTTCCAACCTGGATATGGCAAAGAAGCTGTGTTGGACTAATTGGTTGTCTCTTTTCTCCAGGCAGTGGATGAAGACCAGGCACATAATCTGACTCTTTTAGATCAGCACCATCCTGTCTTTCACAGTCTTGCATCTTTATGTCGACCGCTGCAAGTTGCACTGGAAAAGTTCCTTTTTTTAACCAAAGCTGGAGCAGAAAGTGTTGAGGTCCTACAGCATTTTATCTGCTGTAGTTCCTGTGCAGCCGATTTGAGCCTTGTGCGGGGGCTGCAGCATATGTATGACTCTTGCAAAAAAAGAATTACAATTCAGCTTCACCAAAACACAAAATATTGCAGTTGCTGGGAGGAAATGACAGCTGGAAAATGTTGCACTTCCATTTTTTGTTTCGACCAACGTGCTACGCTTTCATGTAGAATACTCTGTATTTGAAATGACCCTTCATAACCATTGATCTTGATTTCACTAAATTGCCCTGCTCTGTGCTCAGTAGCTGTTATCCTGCAGAGTTGTTTTCTTGGGCTTTCTCTTAAATTGTTTCTTACCATTAGCAGTAAAACAATCTGAGAATTATGGAGTTAGATATGGTTTTTAAACTAGAGAGACTGTTTTCTCTGGGAAACTGGAAAAATTCCATTTATCAACCATAGAGGAAAACTCTATGAAAATTTAGATGAGTCCTCTTTCCAGTGTCACATAGCTTATTCCTTTCCTTTTGGAAAGCAAAAGCATGTTAATAGCGTTGGTTTCAGAAGGACATTTTAGTACAGCTCTTGCCATTTTCCTAAGATTTGGGGGTACAGCAGAACCCTGGAGAAGAGCCCCCAAAACCGTTGGAGGGCACCAGAACTTTTAACAACTCATTGCTCCCTTATGGAAGCTGGGATGCATTACATTCCCTACACAGTTCTGCCAGCTGCGATATTTAACTGTCAGCAATCAATCAGACTTGAATTTGGTGATCTAGGGAGGAATTAAAATATGGAACCTTACATGTTAGGAGGTGGTAGTGTTGAGTAAAACCAACAGGGAGCCTTGGAGCCAAATTGTCCCCAGACTTCAGAAAATGGTGGTTTTAGTTGCACTTTGCTGTCTGCCTTTTGCCATTTGATGCCAATAAGTGTGAGCCTTTGTGTGTGGATAAGTTATATCAAAAAGCAATGGTAAATGTCCTATCTGTGCAGTCACCAGTGGGCTGCATCCCCATGGTGAACATCCTCTTGGACTCCTTACCCGCTGCTGGAGGTCCAAAGGCACCGGCAGCATGGCAGGACACAACTGGAGGGTTGCCTTGATGTCGGCTTCTGATGACAAAGAGCAAAATACGACTCAAACCACTGTTCCTGGATGACCAGGTAATAGTAGTTCATGTCCATGGCCACACGGTGCAGAGCCAAACCTGTGACCTGCAGCTGGAGGACACTGTTTCAGGTGATAAAGTGGTAGATATCACCCCTTCCTGACAATTTCTGTTGGCACAGCTACTGGGTAGCACATGTCCAGAAGAGGCAAACAGCAGAAGGGAACCTCAGGGACACACTTCAGAGCCCAGTCCCGCTGGGCACAGCATCAGGAATCACTCTGTAGCTGCAGTGACTTTTTCACAGATACCAAACTCACGGTCTCTCTTTGGATGGGTTTGCAGCAACTTGCATGTAAATAATAAAAGCCCCGTGCGTTTGTCTCTCTGTAAGGACCATGTGTCTGCTTAGGGAAATGCAGATGGTAATTGCAGGCAGCCCTCTGGCTGCTGGTGAGCTGCCAGTGTGACCCTCCCTGTCAAAAACCTTGTGCATCACTGCTTTAAAGGGCGTGCGGGCATTGTGGGAGAGCACAGGGGAGTGGGAAAGGATCTGCAGTGACCGCCTGGAAAAGCTCCTATTTTACCTGACAATACTACAAAACTCATCTCACCCTCCTGTACAAACACAGCAGAACTTTTCTGAGCATACAGTCAAAATTATTCGTACACTGCATTTTCATTTAGGCATTAAAATTCAAGGTCTAAATACGTAGTTTGAAATTGGAGATGAGTATACGCACATTGCAAATGTAGATATATCTTGCTGAGTACACAGCCCATAAAATATGTAGTATAAGATCACTCATTTATTTAAAGACGCTTTTTACTTCAGATGGAAAATGACACAAATCTAAATATTACAATGCAAAGTAATGTGTAACTGTCTGTATGTTATAGCCTTAACACTATACTTTTGATGCAGAAGAGATATAGCAGCTGCACTTTAATTTCAAGCAAATTGATCCCAGATGTAAATGTTGTTTTGTTCCACGGAAGATAGTGCACAGGTAAAGCAAATATCATTGGTTTATAGTCCAACAGAGTGTTGCAACAGGATCCAGCCTCTTCTGCCTGGGCACACATAAAAGCCTGGTGACTGCAACAGAGTAGGATGCCTGAGAAAGATGCCATAAAACGAGATAGCTTTGCTTTTTACCCTTTAAGAATACAACCACCTGTGATCTGAGTAGCTGTTTTGAAGCCAGGAAAACTTCTTGGCTTGTCAATTATCCTGCAGGCAAAATCTAAATTTGGCTTGTTTTCCATTTCTTTCGCTTCACGTATTGTAGGAGTCTTTTTCTCCCACCGTATCTATGTTTAGCATTAAAAAAAAAAAAAAACAACACATATTTACTGACTCCATAAGCCACTCCTTTCAAAGTAAAAATAATAGTAGTAGTTGTGCCTTACTTTGCCTGGAGACACCCCAACGTCAGTGGCACTTTGGGCAATGCATAAATAGCATAATAGTTTCTTCATCATTCCCAGCATATAGAGGACAGTGAAGTATAGATATCCCCCTGTTGCATCTCTTCTTTTCTCCAAGGAGGAGAAACCCACAGAAGACACGTATCCCATTGCTGCTTCCCAGCACCGGAGCTCAACGAAGCAAACCTCCCAGAGCTTGGTAAACTCATCCAGAGGGACGAGAAGATCTCTTGGGGCAATTATTTCTCCTTCTTTCAAATTGCAGATGTAGAACTATTTTAGCTGTGTGGGATCTGGCTGTGCACTCTGGCTGGTGGGTACAGACAATGCAACAGGTAATTGGCACCGCTTGTCCGGAAAGAGGATGGTCTCAGCACTGAGTGATGGTTATCCTCCAGGCTGGCTCAGAAAGGGATGGCAGCAATGCCTTTTGCCACTCATGACAACTTCGTTTTCCTATATAACTCCCCTTTACTTTCCATCCTTCTGCGAGCTGGATTACTCCTAACCAGTGTTTTCTGCTTTTATTTTCTGTTCTCTTTAGGTGAGGTCTGCACGTGCTTTTATTCTGGTGTCACGAAGGCTGTGATTTAGTTAATCTGAGGGGATGATGTGTTCGAATGCTTCTACATCAGTATGGTTTAAATTGGTGTTAAACTGATTGAAGTTAAACATTCGAGAGCTTCTCTACTCAATAGATACACGAGTTTAATGATATTTCCTTCTGAATCTATCTAGGCAAATCAGCACACAAGTTGTGCGCTGGATTCCTTCCAAATACCAAAATATCTGTGTAAAGGTATATATAATACATGTAAAGGTGTTACCGAAGGGCAGGTGCTATACAAAACTGTGGCATTTCTGCACAGCGGGTACTTTTTACCCACGCAGCACAGGAAATCGACTGAAACTGTCACAAACGTGTGTAAGATGTGTACAACCTTATGTAGCAACTTCTGCAAGTATTTAGCAGTACGACATATCGACCATATTCTGAAGTCCTTAGTCAGACAAAACCCGCCCAGAGGTCAACGCGAATCTCGATTAATCAATTTATTCAGAAAGAGCTCGGTTTCTATATGTTTTTGAAGCACATACCTTCGAAAAGAATACAAAATTAAAATGAAATTCAGGTCAGGACATGGTAAGACGCAGTGAATGTTTGGCCACGTGACCTGTTCTTCACTGAGATCACAAAAGGTGATGCATAGGAGGAAATGTTAATTTTTCCAGTTGCAGGTGGATGCTGGGGCAGGAGCAAAGACAAGGATGTGTTTGCCGAGAGGAGGTAGCAGTGTGCACTCGGCTCTGGCTGCTTGACAGAGCTGCTGTATAATAGCAGGGCACTTACCTCAAATCATAGGTTGTGAAAACTGACATTTCCATTCAAATTACTCCAATAGCCAACTGTTCCCTGGTGCAACTTCTTCTGTAAGTGACACAGTGACAGTGATCCAGGAATTTAACTTGCTGTTGTCTCGTTCCAAGTGTAGTTATGAAGTTTGTGACATGCATTAGGAGGATGGCTCCTGGTCTCAGCCGGTGCTTTGTGTGTCTTGGTGCTTAATCACAGGTTGAGCACAGAGCCTGGGAAGTTCTGTCATCTAAGAATAGCTGTCTCTGCTGTGAACTGCTTCTTACTGACTCCTCTCCTCCTCGTTTCCTGTTGTCTGAGTGAAAAGCTACCACTCCACTGAAATTTCCCTGGCATCTCCTGGTTTCTTGAGATTTTTTTCATCTTTCCCTTTAATTATGATGGGCAGATCATCTGTTCTTGACACATGAGTTTCTGATGGTACTCCTCTCCTCAGGGCTGCCTCTTGGATCCTTTTTTTTTTTTTTCCACAGCTTGACTTTCATTGCGAGTTACCCTTACATTTCTGTCTAACCTTTTAAGCAGGAAATGTGTGATTTGAGGTGTTTACCATACACATGCGTATACTTTTTGCCCAACTTTGTTTCTGTATTACATGGTCAACCATTAAACCCCTTTGGTTTGTGGTACTCTCCAAATTCCAGTGTTTTGTGCCAAAGACAAAACATTTGACAGTGAATTACGTGCCTGTGCCTTGGAGGCTCCTGGACAAATCGCCGATCTGCTGCCACTGCTGAGCAAGGCGGCAAAACTTGAGGTAGATCCTTTGCACACTTTGGTGGCAGCCTTCGGAAGAGAGACACAGGACCCATCCGTTACGGCCCCACAGAGCTGGGAGAGACTGGAATATGGTTGGGGTCAGGCTACTGGCCGCCTTGTTCCACCCCAATTCTCTGCAGAGGAGCTGGATGAGGACATAGATCCTATTTGAAGCTTAATATGCACCTTTTAAACAGAAAACAAGGACAACCTTGAGCCCCGGTCGCAGATCTGAACATCCTTGAGCATGAAAACTATCCCCATCTGGATCTCAACCTGGCTTGCGGTCATCTTCCCTCAAAATTCATTTTTGTAACTTGTGGTCATCTTCCCTCAAAATTCATTTTTGTAGCTTGATAACCAGCAAATATATCAATCAGTTATTAAGGAAAATGTAATTACAAAGTCATGTTTATCTACAATTCTTTGAGAAAAACTAGGCCTCCTTATTGCTATCGCAGTCACAGGAATAATTAATGTCAAGATTTTATAGTGAATTCATTACTTCCTTGGACAGGGAACAACTCTAACCATATACAGCAGAAAAGCTTTCAGAATAAGAAAAACTACAGTGTGTGGTAAGTGCCTGTGAGTCATAGTCTTCACTGCCTGACAACAGAAGTCAATAAACCAAATACATTGACTGTTGATTAGACACCATGCACCACCCATTAATGAAGAAATTCTGTTAAATTAAAATTACTCCATCATTTTCAAATTAAGTTCTCATAGAAATATTGCAGCTCAAACACTGAGCAAAATTATGTGTACCCAACATGCTCAGGGGGCAGTTATTAGGGATATATAAGTTATCCTGGAATATCAAACTACTCAAAGCTTGCACTTTGTTTTTACTTCCAAATTCCTCTGATCCCTGTTTGTCGTGGTTTAACCCCAGCCGGCAACTAAGCACCCCACAGCTGCTCATGCATTCCCCTCACCCCCACCCCGGTAGGGATAGGGGAGAGAATCAGAAGAGTAAAAGTGAGGAAAACTCGTGGGTTGAGATAAAGACGGTTTAATAAGTAAAGCAAAATTGTGCACGCAAGCAAAGCAGAGCAAGGAATTCATTCACAACTTCCCATCGGCAGACAGCTGTTCAGCTGTCTCCAGGAAAAGAGGGCTCCATCACACATGATGGTTACTTGGGAAGACAAAACTCCATAAATCTGAATGTCTCCCCCTTCTTTCTTCTTCTCCCAGCTTTGCATGCCGAGCATGATGTCATATGGTATGGAAAATCCCTTTGGTTAGCTGTCCCAGCTGTGTCTCCTGCCAACTTTCCTGAGTTTGGATGAAGTCTGTGCTACCTCTTCACCACAGCCATTTTTATTTAAGACTAATTTCTCATCTTCCTTCACATCGCTCATCATCCCAACATTTCCTTTAGCTGAGTCATCTTCAGCACATGGTTCCCATCGGGTTTGAGCTAAGTGTTTGAAAGCAATGGGAAGTATCCGCCGGGGACTGTGACCTCTGGGGTTTAGATCAGGTGCTCTGCTACTTAGTTTTCATTTCTGCTTTTGGATCTGCAGCAGCCCAATTATCTGCAAAGACTTAAAAGCCCATGAAAGCTTCTTAAGTCTTCAGAGATGTTGTGTTGTTGCACTGTGCCGTGTGTTTTAGTATCAGCTGGCCATGAAATTTAAATAAATTCCTTTCAAATACGACTCTACGGTTTTCCTCCTGCAAAGAAATGCAGCCTCATTTAGAGACTGCTGTTGTGTTTACACACATTTTAGAAGCCACATCCAGCTATGAAGAAAAGGTCTCACCGGACTGTGGAAACTACAGCTAAAGCAAAGGTGGGGATTAGATGTGTCCCAACCCAAAACTTTCCAAAATTTTGCTGGTTTACCCTCAAGAGAGGAAACTGCAGAGTTACCCTCCTGGGGCAGTGCCTCTTAGCAAGTCAGGGTACTTCTGAATGAGAAAAAAAAGGTACAGTCTTTGTTTATTCTTTATCCATATCTGGAATCCCCAGATAATCTATGTATGTTTGTTTCAGAGCAGTTCCGTGATACCATGGATCCTGAGCTATATCTGGGACTTTGCAGGCACCTTAGTGCTGTTGAGCTGACCCAAAATATCCTTTTGATACTAAATATTTCTTCACACTTACACAAGGGTCATATCAATACAAGCAACCCTAAAACCAGGAAACCTCATGAGAAAATTATCTGCTTGCTCAATTCCCTACAGTGGCCCTGCTTTGAATATCATAACGAAGGGCACAAACACTACAGTTTCTTGATGCAAGAGGGCTCTGGGAATTGTTGAGCTATCGTATCTCTGTGAGAGGAGATGTGCCATCCTTGGGAAGAGGAAAGCCCTCACCTCGCTCAATGCCCCCAGTGGTGGTAAATATACAAATTACTGGGTGATCCATCCACCTTGCACAAACATTCGTGGGCACCACAGAACCCTGCAGAGAGCTCCTGGTTGTCTCGGGGCACTTTAGCATAGAGCAGGAATGCTAAAAACAGAAGGACCTCCCAGAAAAATACGAAGGAAGTTTGTCCTCGGCGCTGTCAAAGGAGGAGTGAAAACTGGTGCACAGGAAAAAAATTCTAAAAGTTTAGGGGGATGCAGTGTTTGCAATTGCTATTATTCAGGCCATATAGACTTTTGATGAGAAATAAATAAAACCCAAACGGTTTGGTGAATATTAAGCTACCTTCTGATGTTTTGAGAGTCACCACTTCCCCTGCTGTGAGAAGTAACCGTTTTAGATCTTCCATGGTCTGACCAGAGAAAGAAGCATGTGGACTGGTTTGGGGTTGAAGGAGATACGCTGTAAAAATAGTGGCTTTCTTTAAGATGAATCACGGCAGAAGTAACAAAAAAGTGCTTTGATACAATAATGAATAGAGGATTAACTGTGCAATGCTGCTGTTTCTTTAATTCTGCATCTCCTATTTGTTTTGTGTTTGTTCATGATGCCAGCAATAAAAATAATGTTTTGTTCCTAAGTGAAAAAGTGTGCTAAAAAACGGCTTTATAGTGCCCAGAGCCTGTTTGTCGATAGGTGACTGCTGTGGGCAGGGATAGAGGGGAAAGAGTGTCTTATTTTATTTTCAAGGGCTGAATTTTAATGCTGAGAACTGGATTCATTTTTTTTTCTTATCAAAACTCTTATTTCTGTAATTGTTACCGTGCACGTAGAACCAAAAGAAAAAATATACAGCTCATCCAGCCTCGCAGGGTGGGTTATTTATAGAAAATCTCTGCCTTTTGTCAGATTGGTGGGCTAACAACGTTCTTCCAGAATAAACCCTGTTCTGTGCAGCAGAAGAGGAAGAGTCCTGTGGAGAGTGTGGGCATAAGCTAATGTCCGCGAGACAGAAAGGGCTGTGGCAGAAAAGGCTGCTGAGCAAAATCCACAACAATCTAATCACGATCTCTGGTAGTCAGTGAGAGCTGTGGGAGAAGACGTTGTATAAAGCAGACACATCCAGGAAATAATGCCTGTCCAGTGCAGCCAGATGGAGTGGGTATATCCTGACAAAGCATTTATTTTAATAAATGTTCAATTAAAATTATTTCTGTAGTGCAAGCATGGTCCAGAAGTAGTATGGGAAGTAATCAGATTGCTGATAGAAATAAATATAAAGATAATTGTGCGCTAGTTAAGAATGACAGTTATAAAAAACAAATCTTAACGTTTCTTTAGGATTATTTTGTGTATATGTAAAAGAGAAAATGTCAATTCAAGCTATGCTTTAAAATATTGTTTTTAAAATCGCAGGTCTTTTTTCCTCAAAAAAAAAAAAATGACCCATAGCAGCACTGAATCCTTCTGTGTCCACGCATTACATCAGCAATCTGTAGATTTTTATGAACACAGTAACTGAGGAAAAACTCCACTAGAAACTTTTATCTGTGATAGACTATATCATTATCTAATCAAAAGTTTATGACTGCAGAAATCTCAGATCAACAGAGGAAGATTTTTCTGGTTTGTTCCTTGATATAACCCCATTTGTGTGTGAATTTGTGGGTACATGAATTCCATATTAAGTGAGTAGGGCTGTTCACGCAGGTAAAATTGTGTACGTGCTCAAGTATTGCCTGAGACTGCGCCCTCGCAGCCACTTAGCAGCAGGTTTTTGTTTTATTAGTTACAACTTGGTCTTCATCCTTCTGTGTATTAAAATGCAATGTGTGTCTTCGGTTAAAGTTTTGGGAATGTGCCTGTGGTGTGTGTTTGCAGACTTTGTGTTCAAGTTGAAGGTGGAAGGCACCTGAAAATAAACAGAACTTGGACATGTCGGTGACAGGGATGGATCTGACACTTATTAGCAGAGAGCCTGGAAATGCCAGAGCTGAAAAGGTTAAGTTCACAATTTATTTTTAAAACAAGAGACAGCAGTTTGTCTGGCAAAATAATACAATATGTAGTTGGGGGGGGGGGGAGGGTTAAAGGTGCTTTGTTTAGTTCAGTAATTAAGCCTGAGTGGCTATCTCAGATCTTTTCCCTTTATTTTGGATATTTAACGCACCAAACATCTCTGAAAAATAGGTGCCAGGTTTCACATATCGGTATGTCCAACAGCACATGTCCTTTTCCACATGCCACCGTTCACTCGGCTGTGTTTCCAGCTCTGCCTGGGACCCACGGTCGGTGAGAGTTGGCAAACCAAACCACTGTGGCCACGCCGTGACACCGTCCCAGCTCCAGCACCCAGGCAGATAAGCATCTGGCTGCCTCTTCCTGGCTGGGATGGTGCACGTCTGTGCAGTTGCACTGCGATAAGAGAAAAACAAATTTAAGCTGCACATAGTCAATAAATCTTAAAACAGCTGAGTATTTCTAGAAATAAGGCTTTGGGGAAGCGTCTGAGACCTAGAAAGAAAAAGCTTTAGCAATGTCTGATGTTCCTGGAAGGTTTTTTTTTTCCCTGCCACATCTCCTTAGCATCCTGTTAAGGAGCCTTAGTGGCTGTTTCAGACCATTCTTCAATGCAGTTACCCAGGGTGGACATCCAGCACAAAGGGATGTCCCAAAACCCTAGGCTGCCCCAGCTCATCAGGATGTTCCTCTGGAGAGGGGGGTGCAAAGCACCCCAGGAAGCTCCAGCTCATTGTCATTGTGTCTGGCTGCCTGACACCACTGCTTATTGCCCCACCAGAGCTGCAGAGCTGGTTCATACAAAGTCAGTTAATAGTCAGCCCACCGGAATGTCTCCCAGGGTGTTTGCCAAGTGCACCACCACCACAGCGCTGACTCCGTTGTGTTGCCGGGACCCAGCTCCCTCTTGGTCGTTCTGATGAAGGCTAACCCAGGCTGCAAATATTCAGTATCGAAATTCAAGCTGCCAGCGTACATAGGGGAATGAAAACAAGAAAAAGAAAATGGCAGAATATATTTAAATAAAAAATCTATTCAATTAAATTAAAAAAAAAAAAATGGATTTTGCAGTACCTGCAATCAAAGGAGCTAAAGACAAGTCGTGAAGGTGCTGCCGTGTGTGAGTATCTACACGCCAGGCCAGTCCTCAGGAGTGCACTGCATTCATGGGTGCAAAGCAACGTGTGAATCTTCACAGGCTTCAGCTCTAAACATTCAGTTTATTTGTGACAATATTATTTGTTCAATATTTCAAATAATACTGTTTCTTTACATTTTCTAAATATTGTTAAACATAAAATATGCATCAATATACATGTTACACATCGCACAAGTACAGGCGCTATACAGATGTGAATTAAAATACTAAAGCTGTAGTTTCATTGTCAGGCTTCTAATAAAGCTCACAGCTCCATTACCGTATTTGACATTGCCATATACCTTCCAATTCCATCTGATTTGACTCATGAGAAATGCCTTAACATTTAAATCATCACAGCAAGTATTAAAAGGTTTTGTTGTTTTCCCTTTTCACTCCGAGCACAAACTGGGTGCAAGCTACGCATCTTTAAAGTCAATGCATCTCTCCAGTCATTACAAAATGGGAAATAAATAAATAAATAAACAAACAAACAAAAAAAAAACCCAAGGGCTGGTAATTTAGTACTAGAAAGTTAATTCAGGAGACCTCTAACCTTTAAACCGCCACGTGACTATTGATTTTCAATATTGCGCGGGTCTGTGCCACCCTAAGCGTGTAGTTCAGCAGATTCAGAACAGTTTTTTCCTTATCAGTTCAGTCCCCGAGTACTTGTGCATTAAGACAACAAATACCGGCAGCTCCCAGTCTGTCACATGGCAGCCTGGCGGACGTGCCGGGTTTCTAATGAACCTGGACCATTGGCAAACACACCATGGTGAGGGTCTTCTCCGGCCCCTTCCCAGCTCCCGAGGGCTGTGGGACCAACACGGGGCAAGAGCAGCCAGTAGGAGCAGGGGGATGCACTGAGCAGCTGAAAGGAAGCCTGAGCACAGCTGTTGCTAATGTGGGGTCTCCAAAAAATACACTGCCTTCACACCGAAGCATTTATTTTTAACATTTAGTTACCTTCCCCACATTAATGCCACCTGGAGCAGTCAGAGCAGGTCCAGAGGAGGGCTACAAAGATGATTCAAGGGCTGGAGCACCTCCCAAACGAGGACGGGCTGAGAGAGTTGGGGTTGTTCAGACTGGAGAAGAGAAGGCTCTGAGGTCTTTTAGTGACCTTCCAGTACCTGAAGGGGCTACAAGAAAGCTGGAGAGGGGCTGTTTACAAAGGCTTGCGGGGATAGAACAAGGGGCAATGGCTATGAATTGGAGAGGGGCAGATTTAGGCTACACATAAGGAAGCATTTCTTCCCCATGAGAGTGGTGAGGCCCTGTCCCAGGTTGCCCAGGGAAGCTGTGGCTGCCCCATCCCTGGAGGTGTTCCAGGCCAGGATGGGCCTTGGGCAGCCTGAGCCACTGGGAGGTGTCCCTGCCCATGGCAGGGGGGGTGGAACTGGATGATCTTCAAGATCCCTTCCAATCTCAACTGTTCTATGATTCTATGATTAATTTGGGGATTGGAAGGTATCAAAACCCAATTTTCCTCTCCCAAGAATCAAACAAAGATGAAAATAGTAGCAATGCTCCAAGACATTCTAAACTCTGAAGCCTGGATTACACAGTAATACCAGGACATGCTAGCTTAAACATCTTCCTCCTTTCGTAATTGCCAATTAGTTAAATGAGCGGTGGTGCCCAGGATGGTGTTCTGCAGGCCACACGCCCAGCGTCCCCGTCTCAGATGAAGATGTGTTTTAACCCACACACCTAAAAAAGACTTCAGCCTTCCCTCCTCCTCCCAGCTTTATTGATTATTGAAAATGTTATATCCCAGGGAGGAAAATGTCATTGCTTTAAATACCAGCATTAACAGTTGGTAAAAGTTCTTTTTCACTGAGGCGTGTGTGATGAAGAAAAATTAAACAAAGAAAAAGACAGAAAAATATATGGAATCTACCAGAAAAGAAAAAAAAAAAAAACCAACACAACGTTTGTGTGTTAATTCAACCAAGGAGGAGCTTTACTCCCTTAAGTAAGTGGCTTAAAAGCAAGCGCATCTCATACTGGACTTTTTACTGGTACGGTGAAATATATAATGAAATTCAACAAGGAAACTGGAAAAACAGCCAAATTGGTGCAGCAAAGTGGTTAATAGGATCATTAGCCTACTCGCTGTATTTTTTTGGACATTGTGTGCCTGTACCGTAGTCCTCGAGAGCAGATTGCAGGAACAGGCTGACAGTTACCCGCTAACTCAGCAGTGCTGGGTGCAAACTGCCATCTTCCTGTGGATTTACAGCTGCCACTTCTGCTACTTCAATTAGTTCTATAGCACACAGATGTTGCTTAAATGTTGCTGCTAATGATACTGCAATAAGCGTAAGATTCATGCCATATTTTGAGGCACGTAAATTTCTCAAGTGGCACAATTAAAGTGGAAATATTAGGTGGGGAGAACTTGGCAGTCTCTCCAACTTGGAAAGCGCACCCGCTATGCAATAATGGGTCAAAAATTCATTCAAGTTTTACTGCTGTTCAGAGTTTTAAAAGACTTTTCACAGTTGAATGCAAAGTAGTAAAAAGCAGAGTATTAGGAAATGAGAATGCTGTTCTGTTATTCAGACATGACTTTTAATTTCAAATTGAAATCACATGCTTACGTTCGCCGCGAGGGCTGTACGTTGCCTCGCCACACCACCAAGATGCAAAAGGAATAAATAAAAAGTTTTCATTAATAATGATTTAACCGCTGCGGCTGCGCGAAGGTTCAGCGTGGCGGTTGTATTAGCGGGGAGAGGGGGGGAGAATGTGGAAAAAAATGGTTTCCCAAATCACACACAGAGACAGCATCAATCATTTCCGAAGCCAGATGTAGCCTCCAAACTGCAGCCTGACAACACATCTCCTGTTTGTGCAGCCACCAAGCAATTATTCTTTCCATTATATCTCCCAATGACAGATCTCCAAACCCAGGGCTGTAAAAATTAGAGTTTGGGCTTATACAGTTGTGTCAGGTCTTAAAAAAAAAATAAGAAAACTTATCATGGCTGCAGTGTTTATGAGCTTGTCAAAGTACATGTACATAATTTTCATCAAAATTTCTTTTACCTCATTTCCAATCCTTCAGGATTAGATTTATCAGCAGCTCATCCAGGGAGAGCTCTGTGCGTGCGTCCGAGCAGCTTTTCCACCTGCGAGCAGGACTCCGGAGGGGAGCCTGTTGGGTTGGCTCTGGCTGGGAAATGTGTAAGCTTTCCTTCATCCCATATATTTTTCTTGTTCAAATTGTTTTTAATGTACTGCCTCGAGTGCCCAACAAATTCGAGGTGTAGTTTTTAAAAATGGTTTTACGGCTCGGTTTTGTTTGGTACGTACATCACTTTAGTGGGAAAGAAGTACCGGTGGCAGCACTAAACCGGGAGGCAAACCCGAAGAAAGATAACTGGAAATCCAAAGATTATTTCCATTTAACATTTAATTTATTTATACTGGGGAAAGATGAGCAGACAAACAGCGATTTTGAAACTTCCAGTATACATCAGTATTTAAAGGATGAAGTTAAGTGTTAGGAAAAGCAATCAATAGCAAACTAAGGGCGCACCAGGCTGGCGGGTATCAGTGCTTTGTATCTAAATTACTGATTTTCTACCATGGCGCCTGAACGTTTCCATTCCTCTGTGTGGCTCCGTCCCACTCCTGGTTTGGATTATTTAACAGCAAATCTTACAGATGTCAGTTTTGTCTTGTTCCAAGGCAACAAGGACAATGAGTTCCAGCTGACCTCAGGACAATGAATCTTGAAAGAGCGCAGTGTGTGTTTTATACCAGCGGTGAACAGCTCCCATGTAATTGAGAGAGAGGGAAATGTCACCCTCGCCTCGCTGTTGACATGGCACTGTCTGTGTGCAGAAGCAGCCCCAGACCCCGCAAACAGGGAGGAGGCAGCGAACGTTGGAACTCCTCCTTACTTCTCTTTCCCTCTTTTTTTTTTTTTTGACTTTTTTTCTGAGCCCGGCATTGTCCGGATCGATGTGCCAGAGGAGGAGATGGCAGATGGGACACGCGTGGACCCCAGCAGAAGGGGTTTGAATCCATTAACCAATTAAGCAAAACACATCATCTTTTTGTGGTCCTGCATCACACCGAACTGCCTGGTTGTACGTACAGCCCCACTCTGCAATTAGGAGACAGTATATTTTATTAATTGATTGCTTGTTCCCCAGCTGGCCTGTACACTACAGAAAATCGTTTGATTTCAAACAATTATTTCCCATTGAACTCTATTAGCTAAATAATTACTGTTTGTGTGAAAGGCCTTTATATGCTGAGTATGAAACGGGTTTGGTTGCCGATTGTGGTTTACACTTGTAGCACGAGGTGTTGGGCTCAAGTTGAAATGAGATAATCAATGTATGCCAAAGTCCATGACTTTTCACAATAACGTTAAAAAATTACCCTAATCCCACAAAGTAATCTTTCTTTGCCTTTTATCTGGATGTGGGCTGCTCAGTGGGAAAAAGTCTTCTGCTGGAAAGGTAAACGGAAAGTTTACATGGAAAATCTTTTGAACACAGGAAAGGCCAATTCACCCCAACTGAACACAAGCCAACACGCCAGAGCATCCATCAGCTGTGGCTTCAGCCAGTCCCGCTGCCTCTGCCACCCCCGGCATATGCCCCTTTCTTGCATTTAAAGCCCTGACATTGCAAATAGTCAGGAAACACAAGCATTTTGGCCAAGGTGTGGTGGATTTGCAGAGCAGAGTGACGACAGCCACGACAGCATCTGGGACTTGCTGTCCACTCTGCCGGCCCTGAGGGTGTCTCTATGTCTTCCCCAGACTCTTATTTATTTATTTTAGCTCTGCTCCTACTGAACTCCGTGAAAAATTCCTGCTGTTTTGGTGGCGTAAGCTGGATCCCAGCTTCCCTACAATGTGCAGGTACAATTGTGCTGGTTCATGTAAGGGCATTGGTGCTTCTCCGTTTCTAGAAGAAAATGCTCAGCATGTCCTGTCTCGTTGTAAACCAGCTTGCATCAAGCTGCCTTTTTACAAAATGCCTTTAAAAATGGTATTAACCAGGAGTCCTGGCTATTAGTCATTTTCTTCTCTCAGTGAATGCAGCTATTAATTCCCAAATAGTTATCCATGATTTCCCATTCCAGAAAAATGACCAGCATCCATAAATATGGATGTTTTGAGTTTCACCCTTCAGTAATGTAATTGAAATTTAATTTCTGCAAACTGAATTTGTTTTAAAACTAAACCTAAAATGGGGAACAGAAACTGAACAAAGCTTCTGTCGAGTTTCAGGAGGAAATCTGCAGAGGTCTCTGATTTGTATTCGTGAAAGCAGGAGCTACATGTGATGGTGATTTTATAGGATGAGAGGAAATGGACTCCAGTTGCACCAGGGGAGGTTTAGATTGGATATTATGGAAAACTTCTTCACTGAAAGAGTGGCGAAGCATTGGAACAGGCTGCCCTGGGAAGTGGTAGAGTCACCATCCCTGGAGTTGTTCAAAAAACCTGTAGATGTGGCACTTTGGGACATGGTTTAGCAAGCACATAGGTGTTGGGCTGGTGGGTGGACTTGATGACCTTAGAGGTCTTTTCCAACCTGTATGAGTCTATGGATTTCCTTAAAAAAAAGAATGCCCTTTCCTTAAATAATTTATTGTTTCTGTGATTCATCAGAGCTTTTTGTCCTCCAGCATAAGAGCAGTCACCTGTGACTTATGTACCAAAGGAATAAGTAGGTCCAAAATGGAGTAGAAAAAAAGCATGTCCAAACTATTTGTCTAAGTTGCTGCAGCAACACTGGAGCTGTGACACATCACAAAGTTGCCATGGGATTATGCACTCATTTAGTCAGCAACTTTATTGGGACAGGGGAAGAAATGAAATTGGTGTAGTTACCTTTGGAGCCATCAGAGTTGTTTGTGCTCCCTGACAGACAGGTTGGGACAGAGCATCCCTGGTGTAAACCCTCGCACACTGCCATGGAGGGATGAGGTACCAGGCAGCAAAGTGGTACCCGAGCTTCCCAGGGTTCGCTATTGTCAGGGCAATGCAGGAAAGGCTTTTATTTGCAAAGATTTCATAACTCCATCCCACTCTGACTTTGACAGTTTGTTTCTCATTTCAAATACCCTCTGTAATCTATTACAATATATAGGCCAGTCTTATTTCCCTCCCTCACTCCAGCCTATGTCCTCTTTCTATTTAGGAATTAATTATGATGCTATCTCATATAACTCATTAGTATCAATTAATTCTTTCCCTTTCATGATTTTATATAGCTAAATTAGATTGCCTCTTAGGAACTTAATAATCAGTATTGGACTCATTTAGACCTATCTTTTTTCCCCTTCTCCAACCAGTTTTACTTGGGCGCAAAGATGTATAAGGTGGAAATGCCCCATTCCCTCCAGTGAGGACAGGGCTAGTGTGATGGCACCACTGTGCCCCATCTCCACTGTCCTCACCAGCTCCAGCCTCTGGCAGCACTGCCAAGCTTGGCCTCACCTCGTGCTTAATTCTGAATTTTAGCAGTCTTTTAGATTATTATTTATTAATTTGGGGGCTGTATAAGATGTTATTCTTTATTTTTCATAATGAATAGGAAATACCCTACTTCTAGAAATTGGCCAAACCATGGTGAATTATCTTCCCCTTAAATTCACCACAGGGACAGAGAGGAATGTTGAGGGAGATGTACATTTTCCTCATTCATCCTAGTGGGGTGTTAACTTTGAAATCACAGTGTTGCTGGCATTCGCATGTCCATATTTAACTGCTTCACTGCTTACTGGCACATTGAATCCATTCAGGGAAAAAAGCAGTAATATGATTGAATATATCTGGCAGGACCTGATATTCCCACTCATTTTAAATCTGATCCAGCAGCAGCAAAGGCAATTAAATAACAGTTTTCTCTGGCAAAATGAGTTGCAAAATGCCCCCAGCTGCATGATGTAGGAAATACACCTTGATTTTACTAATTGCTGTGCCTGTACCTCGCTGTGGCCGTATCTGAGGCAGCTTTGCATGACCCACTTCATGTATTTCAAAGAACCGAGCCGGAGCTGGGCTGGGTTATCCCCTTACGCAACGTTAGCCCGGGCTGAGCTGCATGCTGCCAAGGGGCGGGCTGTGGGCAGCGGGTGGTGAAAAGTGAGGGGATTGGCCATGTAGAAAATATCAAACATCACCTACCACCCTTCGGCAACGTGCTGCTCCGGATGCTCCTGCGCTCAGCCACGGAGAGTGCTCCATCTCAGCCTTTTGCTGCAAATAAAGGCCAGGCTGTTATAGGTGCAGATTAGCTTTAGGGAAACAGCAAAAAGCAGCCTAAAAAGCAGAATTCCAGGAGATCGGTCATTGTAATTTTAAAGGCTCACCATCCCAGGCTGAAATGAACAGCCGTGTTCCACTTTATTGCAGCAAGACCACCAAAAAATTGGAAAGTTCTTAAAAGATGGAGCTAAGAGCGGAAAAAAAAGCAACATTAGATAAGTTATAAGCTGTAGCACACACACGTTTGCACAATGTATGTATAGTAAAGAAGGATGCTATTGCTTCTCCTTTATATCACCTGGTACTAGAAATTTATCACTAAAAAAGCTACCCCTGTTGCAGGACAAAGTTGGCCAACACAGGTTTTTCCACAGCAACTTTGGGAAAGCCCCAGCTCCTCCTCAAAGGGACTGCTGGAAACGGATATATTGATCCCAAATTTTGTTTTTCCCGTATTCAGTGCCAGATCAAACTACAGAGCCAGCGACAGGGAGAGGCAACACGAGGAGTCTGCTGGAAAGCAGACATACATGAAGCGTTTTTAATAACTAATGTAAGGAGTGTAATTGCTAAATCCCATTAATGCAGATATGAGTCAAGCAAAGGGAAAATGAAGGGTGAATTCCTGTGAAAGGCGAGAAAAAGTGAAAAGGCTGAGGCTCATAGGATAACTTTGTTTCTGAATACATTCAAATTTGAAGCCTCCTCCTCCTCCCGCCACTCCCCATTGTCCAGTCAGCCACCACCCTTGTCCTGGGTCCCAGCCCAAACACTCGCTTCAGGGGGATAGCAAGGGAGAAAAAGGAAAGAAAAAAGAAATATGGGAAAAAAATAAACCCAAGACTTTAGCAGGAGGACAGAAAAATACTTCGGTTTAAAGTGCAAATCTACTTCCTTCAAACTTAAAGAAAATTCAATATAAAACTCATTCAGGGTGGCTTTCAAATTTGATTTCTTCTAAAAATGAGGGGAAATGTGCTGTTCAATCTATCCTCCATTTTCCCCCCAGAACATCTGCTTATTCTCCTAAACAGAGTTTATTCTCATTATCAACAAATTTTAACTATTATTGTTCAGATCTAGGGGTTTTACTGAATATACACTTTCTATGGCAAGTCAAGGAGTTACGCAGTATTATTTCATCTGTTTACATTCACGTATGCAATTATACTTCATCATCTTATTATGAATTTTGTATCTTTATACAGACAAAAATGCTGAAATTTTCATTTCTTTTTTGTTATGTGTTGTCAAGTTCTTTTTGGATGGAAATAAGAGTTCGGTAACACTGCGATGCGGACAGTATCAATTTCATCAGCTGAACAGACCTATCAAAACAGCGCTGGATGCAAAAGAGAGGAGTATATTTCTCTATTCATGTTCTGAACCAGAAGTTAATAAACTACATTAATAAAGTTAATATGCAAAGGAGATATTATTATCTATAGCCCAAAAAATATGGAAAAGATTGGTTTTGATCACCAAGTCCTTCAAGACACTAAAACCAGTAGATCTTATCCTTTCTAATCTATTTTTTATTCATAGATAGGGAAAGGAAAACACATTCTCTGCTCTTCCAACTCCCAATCATGTTTTCAGTTCTGAGTGAATTAGTCATTGTACTGAAACAGCTGAAGATGTTGAAATGGAAAAAAAAAAAACTCTTTACCATTGCTGAAATCACCGTTACCAAGTTTATCACTGCAGCGGATTCTGCCTCCAGGTGCTGAGCTGGTGGCTTCTGCCAACTCAGATATCTCAACTGCTTTGAAACACTCTCAGGAAGTATCTTCAAACTAAGATTTGTTTACATTTAACGTGATCTCTTTATCTAAGTTACAAGAGGCGTTGGTCTCCCTGCTGTGGTAACCCTTCATGCTGACTCAAACTGATGGATGAAATACCAACCTCAAACCAAGGTAGGTCCAGGCACCTTGGCCAAGCCATGCCTGCCAGGAGTTGTCCTTTGGTGGCAGCCAGCACGGCAGTGAGATCATTTATCAGTGGAACAGAATCCCCAAACTACCTTATTTTTACAGTTGGTGCATTTTATCAATTTTATTCACCTGGTATAAACTCAGAGGGGTACAAGATACCCATGAGCAGAGTGTTCTGCTGTGGTCCCCACCAGCATCCCGCACCCCAGCCCACCACCATGGCTTTATCCTACCTCACCAGCAGCAAAGCTTTCCTGGTTAGGGGGTATTCTAGACTTGCAATCATAAATATTTAATCTTTACATTAAAAATGTGGGTTAGAACAGACATCAGGGCCTGATAACGAAAAGGCTTTCTCTTTTGATCCTGACGTCAGAAGAATGTAGGACAAGGTAGTTTTTTATTAAAGAGAAAAATGAAAGCAATGGTAGAAAACCATGTAAAATTGACCTGGAGGGTGTCCAGTTGTGACTGCTGAAATGTTTAATTTAGCATCCAAACCTACTCTTTCTACTGTTGCTTGTATTTGGACTTACTATATGAGTGCAAAGTACAGGCAGTTCTCACAAACCAGAATTATATACGTCAGCTTCCATTAAGAACAAAATTTCGGCACAGAATCAAAACAACTTGCTTTCATATGTTTGACTCAAAACATGCCATCCTTATAATATGGAATTGCCGAGTTTTTGCTCTTGCTTTGCCAGCTCCAGCAAACTAGCCTGAAAGCCCATCATCTTCTATATTGACTCATGGCAGATGGGGCTGTTCAAAGGGCAGCACCCTCCCCATTGCACGGCTTGGGAGAAAAGACTGTCCTCCTGATAATGCTCCCATGGGTTATTTCCGTAACATTAGGGGACAGCAACTGGAGAGGATAATTTAAAAAAAAAAAAAATGTTTCAAAGGGTTTATTACAGACTTCTGCATTTACATCAGTAATGTATAAATAAGTGTAGCTAATTACTCTACTACTTATATTTATTATTTTTTGAGCCATTGCAGTTTCTTGGCTAAAATCAGAACATTTTGCACATCATGGTCAGAAGGTCAAGGAAGGTGATTCTCCTCCTCTGTTCCTCTTTCATGAGACCCTGCCTGGAGCATCGTGTCCGGTTCTGGAATCCCCAACAGAAGAAGGATATGAAACTGTTGGAATGGGTGCAGAGGAGGGCTACAAGGATGATCAGAGGGCTGCAGCACCTTCCATGTGAGGACAGGCTGAGAGAGTTGGGGTTGTTCAGCCTGGAGAAGAGAAGGTTCTGGGGAGACCTTATAGTGACCTTCCAGTACCTGAAGGGGCTACAAGAAAGATGAGAAGGGACCTTTTATGAGGGCCTGTTGTGATAGGACGAGGGGAATGGCTTTAGATTGGAAGGGGGAAGATTTAGATTAAACATCAGGAAGAATTTCTTCACAATGAGAGTGGTGAGGCCCTGTCCCAGGTTGCCCAGGGAAGCTGTGGCTGCCCCATCCCTGGAGGTGTTCCAGGCCAGGTTTGGATGGCCCTTGGGCAGCCTGAGCCAGTGGGAGGTGTCCCTGTCCATGGCAGGGGGTGGAACTGGGTGATCTTTAAAGTCCAGTCCAACCCAAACTATTCTATGATTCTATCTTATTATAAAGAGGGTTTTTTCAGGGCACCATTAGTTTCTTAAAAATGCTGCTCTCAGTCTGTATTTTCCCTATACTCAGGACGGGTCACACCTCAGGGCTGTGCTGCTGAAGGGTCTTAGCAAGTCCCCAGCCTAGGACATGCAGCTCTGGAGCAGGGAATAAGGTGGGCAAGGAGGGCTTGGCTTACACCCCGGGAAAACAGCAAGCCTCCAGCATTCTTTCAACAGGCTTGAGCCAGTAGATACTTGTTTAGAGCCTATGAGTACTTTTCTCATAAAAAACGTTTGTTAGTTTTTATGTTTTGACAGATAATAGGACTTTCTGAAAGGGTCCTTCACACAGCCTTTTAAGGGTCTCCCATCTATACCGAATACACATGACATCCACCACAAACCACCACGTATGGGCTGGGAGAAACAAATACAGCAGAGAAAGAGGGTAAAGCACTTGCCTGCCGTACTTTCCCATCCAACGTACCTGGGATCCGGCTCCTTTCTCTTGCAGAAGAGAATAACAGTGGTTGCTTGTAGATCTCATTGCTCAGTTTGCTGGCCCACTGTAACGGCCTTGACTTCTCACTCAACGGAAACATAAAGCCAACAGGAACCATCCTGCGAAATGGCATCCAGGAAACAAGGCAGCCTTGGGGCAGTTCAGCCTGATTTGTGATGCAATGTGCCAAAAGCACCAAAACAAGTATCTTGTCCCCAAGTCATGCAGACATGGCACTGTGGACTGAAAAGAAAGCAGAACTGAATGAGAAACACAGATGCTGATCAATGGATGAAGACCTCCATCCTTGCAGGAAAACCTGAACTATTTATATCTGACATTCTTCTGTTATTAGTGTTTTATGAATATTTTTTTAGTCGATTTAACTTCTGAAAATTTCAATGGTAAGTCTCTCCTGTTTTCCTCCCTCCTCATTCAATAAAAAGGACTTACTCTATTGCTTCTGCAAGCTCTTACCACTGATACTACCACAACATGGATGAATAGTGATGAGTTGTTTTACGGGATAGTGTCAAGACTGTGATGCTGTAGGGAGAAGGAGCTTCTGTGGGGCTGTAGCCTCCTTGCAGAGGACACTTGACATTCAATCCCACCACATGTCCTCCACTCCATCCTTGTTTCTGTTTTAGAACAATCTTTATGTCTGTGCTCTAGCACCCTGTTCTCCTGATAGGTCCGGTTTACTCTTTTCTGGAGACTTTCTTCCTTTCCTACTCCCTTCTGGTCCTTTAACCAATGGATATTATATCCCATCAGTTATCTTCAAGGCCTTCAACATGGGAGTATGAAGATTTTTATTACAGGTCTTTTGCTACCGAGTTCCTTGTTATCCTCAACAAGGGGAGAACATTGGCTGCATGGACCTTCTGGGTTTTATTTTGATGTTGATGCCTCTTCAGTTTCCTTAAAACTCAGATTGAAAGGTGGTAATCAGGAATTCTTTATTTTACAAAGCACCTATAGTTTCTGTTTCACTGATTCCCAGGAAGAAGAGAAGCCATAGACACATCTAAATCTGCTCTCCAGCATGCTGTGGCACCATGATCCCACAGTCTTGCTCTAGCATTTATCCAAAGAGGTACTCAATTGCCATTCCCATTTTAGGCCATGCTACATACTGAGTACATTTTGGAAACTTTTCTTCCAAATTGAGTTATGCTCAACTATTTCCTCACACAGAGAATTTATTTGTTTAATTGTCTAAATCTATGAAATCACTTTGCTTTGGGCCCTACTGCTCTCATGCCCACCCCTTTCCGCCTTTAACCTGCTGAGCATCATGGCTCAGGTGATTTGCGCTGAGGCCGTGGCTGATGGTCCTCGCCCATGTCCCTGACATCACCCCTTGGTCTATCAGAGCCTCTGGCTGGTCCCACTTTGGCCTTTGCTAGTTTGTCCAGACACTGCCCTAAGGGATGAAGTAAATGAGGGAGTAGTCGGGGAAACATCTTGGAAGTCCTTTTAGACATACTTCGGGTATTACTGTGTTTGTTAGATGAGGCACACTGATAAACCAGAAAAATGAAGAGCCATTGTGGAATGGCTTTCCCCTCTGTAGCTTCGACCTTCTTTAGCTTTTATTTTCTTTTTTTCATCTAGCTACACTTGCTCTGCCCAAATAGCCTTGTGAGACTGTTGTTAGAGGTTGTATTATTATGATTATAATTATTATTATTATTGTTATACTCGTTACAGGTTGAAAGTACTTTCCTGTCTGTGGAGCAAAGTACGTAGCAATTATTTCTTTTTCTGGCTTGGGGAAGTGACTGTACATCCCAGTGCTGTCCTTCACCTGGAGAGAACAGACCTGTGGACTTGAGCTGTGGTGGCCAGAGCCCAAACCAGCTGGGAAAGCAGCGCTGAGCTGCAGCATTTTGCCCTCAGCTCCAATACCCCACACCTCAGTTACAGCATCACATTGCCCGCTGGCACCAAACCACCACAGAGGCAAAGCTGTCTCTGAGCACTTGCTCCCACAACAGAACATCACAGTGCAAGGAAAAAGATCATTAAATACAACTTTATTGGTTTTCATTGTACAATGTCTTTTCACATCTCCTTCCTTTCTTCTCTCCATCTTCCCCTTGGTGTCTCCATCCTACGTTTCATTGTAAACACGGGGCAACTTTGAGGTTTGTTGGCTGCGTTACACAGACCAATTCCAGCCTCAATTCCCTTTATTCAGTTTTGTTGTTGGGGTTTTGTTTAGAATTTACACAATAAGCAATCTGTGATTTAAGAATAACTTTTATATCATTTCCTTGCACACTTGCCACCCCCACTTGATCTGTTTGGGGGTAGTTGCTGCCTTATGTTACAAAGTCATTTCTCAGTTTAATTTACCTCAAGGGAAATGCAAAAAAAAAAAAAAAAGTCACATAGCTGCTGAAATCCTTTAAAAACTTTATGACCACCAAAAATGTACCATTTTGTGACAAATTAACTGCACCCTTTTTTCGCAATGCCCTTTCAGTACTAGTGCAAAGTCAATAAAGAGGAAACAAAACCATTGCAGTACAACTCTTACTTTATTTGAGTGTGTAAGAAATAAAAACCTCACAACTTTAAGGCCTTTATTACCATCATCGTGCTTCAACCGGCCAGACTGCACCAACAATGCCACCAGATCAAACAGAGCATCGGACCAGGATGTGTCAAATCCTCCATTGCTTAATTTTGACCTGACTACTGAGAAATCATATTTGATTCAATTAGATTAATATTTGATGTAACAATGAAATTGAGCATTATATATGAGAAAAAGAGGTAGCTTGGGTTTAGTAATTTAATTTATACAACTGAAATTTCTAGTATAGTTTATTTTATTTAAAACTTTGTTATTTTATGAAGTCTCTGAGTAAAGATAATCACTTTTTAAATGATGCACACCAACATTTAAAAACTTTTTATTATTTGTGAGAACAAGTAACAGGAACATTCAGGAGCATTCCTCCTTCGTATGCTTTTGTATAGATTGTTTGCATATTCTGACTCCCAACTGGGCGCTTTTTCTTCCTTTTCCTCTAAAACTTAAGGTAGTACATTGTATAACGACAAGTGGCCAAAAAAAAAATCAATTTGTAATCTGATTTGAGGGTTTTGATTTCCTCTGATGAGTTTAAATTTCATTAAAAGCAACCTTATTTGAACATAAAAGAACTCCTTGAAGGGTAAAACAGGGAATTGTCTCAAAGAGTATAAAGAATCTAAACTCCTTTGTGCTATTTATTCACAGCATTAATTGTGAGGTCCAACAGGCAGTGTCGGTTGGCAGATGCACCGTTATCAGCCCCACGATCTGCACGAGGAGGGGGAAAAAAGCACAAGGGCTCACATTCAAAAATCGTTCTTTGGCATATTGACACTTTAGTTATCAACAGCCCTTATTATCTGCTTAGTGGCGGATCGCAGCTTGCTGGTGACATAATAAGCTACAAATCACTGATGGGGCCTTTCTGCATTCTCCTAATTGTGTATATTCGCTAGAAAAAAAATTATCGTTGGGCCTCTTGTCTTGATGAGAAATTGACATTTTCTGGCGGAGCCTGGTGAGCACTATATGGGGAGATAAGACTTATAGTTGTTTTAAAGGAGTGCAGCCATTCTTTCAGAGGCCTCTTTATTGCTCTAGTTGACCCACTTGATGAGTATGGATTTCATGAGGTCTTTTTCAGCATTTGAACTATAAAAGGTTCAGAATGACACCACCCCTTATAGACAAAAGATAACCTTGCCCTTTGAATATATTGATTCTTTATTAACTAGGCTGTTTAATGCAATGAAATGAGGCATTAGATTGAAGCCTATTTCAAGTGCTTTGAATAATCTTTAAAAGCTTGAAAGACTTTAAAAAGCTGCTCTGCAATAATTGGCATATACTTTTCGAGACTCTATCCCTTCATTTTGATTAAGGAATTTTTATCATTTTCCTATGTCCAAACCTGGTACAGGCTGACACAACATATTTTCTCACCGGGGCTATTACCAAGATACAGAGAGGGATGTGTTGTAGGTGATGAATTGCTTTAGGACTTGTCATTCCTAGGACAAAATGTACGGGCTTTCTTCTTTTGTATTTTCTTTGCGCTGAAAGTTAGATGAACCATTTAGATGCTCATTATTCAAACCTTTGAAATAAACCTAAAAGGAAAAGTGCCGGTAGGCATCATGCAGACTTTCATCCCAATAAATCATCTTATTTTTTAGTGGGACGCATCTGATTGTGCTACCATTTAAACAAGATACACAGATACATACTCAAAGTGGAACAACTGTCAATGCATAATAATAATAATAATAATAGTCCATGGCGCTCTATGTTTTTAACATCTGTCTTCACCAAATATAAAAACTGTGGAAATATTGAAGAAGAAAGGAAACAGTTAAATATCCTGGTTTTCCTTCTTTGTTAACTGGGACTACAGTAAGCTGCAACTTCTCATGGCACTCCATCGCTTAACTGCTGAAACGCAGGGTGACGAAGGACAGACAGGCATACGGTGTGTTGTTTGGCAGTATATACACATAGTCCCATTTACTTTGGAGCTCAGAGTTTCTCAGTGCCCTCTGAAAGTTGCCAGCAACCCTCTGAATAATAACATAATAAAACTCAGGTAACGAACTCCCTGCTTTACCAGGATCACTTTAATCACGTTGCTCTGCCTGCTGACCATGGAGCCATATTCCTGCAGAAATACCACTTTTTCTGGTCACTGTGGTCACACAACAACGCAGACACGCGCTTGGCAGCTGGGGCAGGGAACTCAGAGCGGTATTTCAGGTTTAGCGTTGTAGTTGTCTCCCACAAAACCACCCTCCGACAAGGTGGCTGAGTCGTGCCCACGTTTATATGTCAAGTAGATTATATATACATGGCACGTACTGCAGTCCAGAGGATGAAATACCTTGTGTTCCATATTATAATTAGCAAAAGCGCGTGCTTCCTTATCAGCATTTAAAAGATGAGTGTCTACCTTCAGTTCCAAAGCACTGCATGGAAAATTTGGGTTGTACTATGTTTAAAATAACTTTTCCTGTTTACAGACTTTTACAATATGATATTAAAATAGAAAAAAAAAAAATACTCCACTGTTACCTTTACTTTACAAAAGGGGTGACTAAAGCAGAGTTTTGGTTACGTACTTCACCAAAGCTGAGCAACAAGTCATTGCCAGGCTGCAAAGCAGAGGTCTCCTCCCTCGTGATCCTTCTCGGAGGCTGCCTGGACTTTCTGTATATACTTTTATATACATCGAAATAGGTTTGAATTCTGATATTTAGAAAAGAAACCCCCAGTGTTGCATCTTTTTGTTTTGTGTTTAGTCACTTTTTTTTTAATAATCAAACCAGATAAAATTACTAAAAATGAAATTCACAGACAAGAAATACTTTAATTAAATATTGTGTAAAATGAACATTTTTTTTATACAGTTAAATATATGAAAAAATGTACAGATAAAACAATCTTATTGTAGGGTCTTTAACAGTAAAATCTACCATTTAGTGAAGCTTTCCGTCTGGAGACAATGAAGCAATGAGTGCATTGACTAAGTAATCTAAAACACAAACAGATTGCATTTATGAAGAAACTTGCAAACTTTCTTAACATGTACACGTGACCTCTTTTTTAGAGCAAAACCTCACTTAGACAAACTGTAACGGAGGCAATTCAGTTCCAAAGTGACTTCTCAGGCTTTTCCACTTAGCTAAGCCTTATTCCTTATCACAAAGGAAATGCGCGCAGCACTTATCAGCTGTGATACGCTGTATCGTTCTTTTAAACCCTTTAATAAACACTTTACTAAAATGTGCATTTTTGCCCAGAAAGAAAAAAAAAAATATATATATGATCCCTCCTTTTTGGTTAAACCTTTAATTCTGCTGCAGTTTGCAACATGTTTTGCAGTGCTGTCTTTGCGAAATATTTAGTGCAAAGTAAAAAAAAAAAAACAAAAAACAAAAAAAAACCAAAAAAGAACAACAAAAAACTCCACGTTTCTCTCTATGGATTTGGCACGAACAGCCACGATATACAACGGAGGTCATTCCAGTTTAAAAAGTACAGTCATCTATGGGTCTGTTACAAAAAGTTCCATAAAAAAGCCAATAAACCTAAAGAAACAAACCCCAAATATTTAAAAATCATGTATGATCCAGACTACACGTGAAACCTTTATCTTTTTTAAACAGTGCAGGGTTTGGGAGAATGCAGAGTGCAGCAGAAAATAGACACATAAAGGAGTGATATAGTTGTACACCAGGTTTGTGCTTTTTTTTTTCTTTTACACCAGAAATCATCCAAATGAAGTAGTGATTAACAATTGTGGTGTAAGCCTGTGATAAAATAGCACAAAAGTTCTTCAAAGAAGTTCACTTTTAAGGCATCAGAGAAGTTAATGTGGCAAACATTTTAATTAAAACATCAGAAGTGAATTTATTTTAAACTTTAGGCCTCTGAATTTTTCCAATAAACACAGTTCAGCTATGTGGCAAAGTCATGGGTGGCAGCTAAAAATGACTTTTTACAATCCTTAAAAAAAAAAAAAACCTAAAAAAAATTCAAAAATTAAAAAAAAATGAAAAAATAAAAAAAAATGCAACCACAAAATAGATTCACCTTTTTTGTGGCTGTATCACATGCACATATTCTACTAGTATTCATTACAGCCATGTGGCACAATTTTGATTTGACTATACAACAAACAACTTTATTTTTTCAAAATTATTTGTTCTGATAACTTAAAAATAATATAAAAATAAACAATGAATTTGACTTTTCCTCAAAAAATAATAAAAAAAAAAAACAGGATGGAAAGTCTAAATAATAGCAACTTTATGAAGTACAAATGAAATGTACGGACACTAATTTATTTAAAACAAAAACATGAAGGCAACGGTTCTTGGATTCTCGGCATCACAATACCAGGCCATGACAAAAAAAAAAAAAAAAAAAAAAGAAAAAAAATACATACAAGAAAAAAAAAAGGATGAAAAGCAATATACAAAATTTCAAAGATAAATACAATATTTATAGTTGATATGTTACAAAATAAATTCCCTTAGTGACTGCAAGTGTTTATGTGAAAGAAAGTGTTGCAATGGATAAGACTATTTTATTCCTTATAGCCTCCATAAGGAATAAAATTTGCTTTTCTAAATATTTAAGTGGATCTGAAAAAAATTCAAGACAAGTGTATAAATATTTAGCTACAACTTTGGCAAAATCACAAAAGTCTACAATTTTATAACCACATACAAAACACATTAGGGAAGAAGGATCTAGAAGTCAAAAGGACAATTTTCTGGTACAAGAAACATAGACTTCACAGTAGCCTAAGAATGCAATAGTATACAGTGCTAGCAAAAGTTGAAAAAATGTCGCAGATCACACTTGCTTAACAGGAAGCTCTAGCAGTGGAAGTATATTTTTTTTTTAACCAACAGACAGTAGCAATTTTTTTTTTCCTCTGTCAGTGTGCTTGTTGAAGGCAAGAGAATTCAATATCAAAGTTACAATTTCTAACTACAATAAGTTACAAAGTTCCATTTCATTAAGATGAAGTTAAGCAATGATAAACCCTCCCACCCCCGCACCCCCTTCCCCCACCCCCGCGCCCTGGTTTTTTGTTTTTCTAATCATATATTCATCCTTTTTATTATTTTTTTTTTCCAGTTTGATGGCTCATAACCTCCTTGGCCCCCTTTTTTCCACCACAAAAAAATATTTCACATTATAGAGATACACAACCATTGTGAATCTAGTTATGAGTACAGAAAAATGTTCGGAGGCATTTTTCATCAGTGTTTCATGATAATCAAAATGGTGCATCCACAAAGTTTCTCCCAACACATAGCAAGTACTAGACATAGCCAAGACGTAATCAGAAACTTTATACAAAATAGGCGTCGCTTTTTCCTTATTCTTCAGGACTGAGAAATGTGAAAATATGAGAAAAATTCAGTCAATAAAATGGAATTGTTCATGAAGAAGAAGGTTGTTTGCATGTAGATTCTTAAGAGTTTAAATAAAATCTTTAAACAAAGTCTTTTTTTTTTTTTTTTGTAGCATTTCGATTTGTTGCTGATTCTGTGTGAAGATACTGTTTCCATCAGCATGTCTTAATATACTAAACTTGTCCCCTAAGCCCATCCTCTGAAGCTTGGTGCTACGGTAGGTAAACAAAAGTGACTTTACATTGGCGGGACTACAAGCCCAGACATAGCTAAAAGAAAAAGAGAAGAAAAATCAGCCATTATTAGCACGCTTGTGTAAGGCACATCCGATTCAAAGCGACCACAATGCTCAGCACCAGCAGGATGAGGCAGGCGGATGCGGACCCAGGCTCCTCCACACCACAGCATCCTCTAACCAAGGGGACACGGACATGCGCCTTTCCCGGTGAAACGCTCTGCCAGGGCTTCACGTTGTGAAAAGAGGCTCTGAGCAGGTTTTTATGCGCAGAGCATCCCTACTCCCACACCCACGACATCTCTCCCAGGGCAGTGCTGAGAGTGAGGCGAGGGCCACCCTCCTGACAGCTGGGGAACAGGATAGTCACTACTGGTCGTGTCAGGCATCCCTCAGGGACAATGCAAACCCCACCAATCACCGCTTAATGCCCAGAAATGTACCAGCTCAGTAAACCTCTATTTTCACAATTGTACTTTATGATAACAGTGGGACCAAGCAAGTCAAGGACTCTCCGAGACCACAGCCAAGCACCCTACCCCTGCTCTCAACTCAAAGACCAAGCACTGTAGAAAGAAATAATACTCCTGACCAGCCATCACCTTTCTTTTTTTCAACTGATAAAGACTGAGATGCCAGCAACTACTGTTCTTTTTCCTACTTAACTCGTCGGTAGAAGCATAGTTTAGACAGTCTTTAATTTTAGTGTTGTTTAATTTTTGCCCTAATGATATTTCTCATTAATTTATGTACAACAGATATTAATAAATTTTTTCATGTAGTGATGTGAACTTCAATTTCTCAGTTCATTAATTTCAACAATATTAATTTATTTTGGATTCACCGTTACAGCTTTACGGTTTGGAAGATCTGGGTACGTACACATTCATACGTAACATAACCTCCTACAGCAGCATGGTCTGCACAACCAGGATTGCTCCAGCGCTTACGACCAGAACCTCGAGCAGCTCTGGTCCCACATGTGCTGTAGGCAGCTCCGTGAGCTGATGCAAAGGACTTGTGTGGAAATATATCTCCCTAAATGCTCTTGAAACAAGTTAAAGTTTTCCAACTCTGTTACTTTTATCCCCAATTAGATGTATCAAATATGTCAAAATTAAAAGGGAAGTTATAACTTAGCTTGTTTTAAACCTAAACAGTGACCAAAGTTACAATATTTAGCTGCAGAATACTGTGCATTTTGGTGGAGAGCCTTTCTACCCAACACATTGAGTTTCCCTATAATCTTTCCGCTATATCTCCTGTACTCCATACCAGAGGAGTCTGGGCCAGCAGATGACCTAGCTCTGCATTCAGACCTGCCAAACCACGTGCTCTCAAGGTTGACTTTTCCTGGTAGTTTCGAGTCAGCAGGAAGCCTGGCACCATATCAGGCAGCCGCAGAGGGATTTGATTCCTAAGGCACACCTGAACTGGGGGACGTATGAGCTCATTTTGATGTGCTGTTATGCGGCAATACAACCGTCAGCTGCCCTGGACATCAAAATCACCACAAGTCAACCCAAAATAGAGTGTCTTGGTACTAATACCCTGCACAGCTTAATCACATGTTTATTGTAATCTCATGTTTCGCTTCTTCTGTGTGGAAATTTAGGTTGTCTGCTTATCTTTCTGGGGAAAAAAATGTTTTAATCTTTAACTTAAATGTCTTAGGTATTTTTGTTTAATTCTGTCTGTGGCAAAATGAGACAAGGGTGCAAAATCAGTGCTCCAGGCATTTATTTCACTATTTATTTTAGTAGTAACATTTGACAATTGTGATTTTCTGCACTACAATTCCTGCTGTGCAAATTGATACCAAATGTCTTCTCAAAGAAAAATGGGGTGGCTATTTTTTTAATAATAATAATAATTTTAATAGCTTCAGCCAGGGGAAGACCAGAACATTAAGCAGGATGCAATTTTAAAAGAATATAGAGAAGCTTTACCTCTGCATTACAATCATAAAGCTTAACCAGAGAGCAATATCTTTAACAATCTATAAAAAGTAAATTACAATTGAAAACCAAATTTTGGTCACATATTGTCTTTCCAACTTTACAGCTAGCCTGCACTTTCTAGCTAAAAAAATTATTTTATACCTTAAATGTCTATTGTTTCAAACAGGAAAAAGCTGTCTGCCTTAAGGAAGCCATACGCTAGCATCCTGTTCTTAAAAAACGTGTAAGTACTTAACTTTCTGCTCATAGGCTGTGCAATGGAAATCATACAGATTTTAACGAGACTGTGGCTTTTTGGATAAGGGCCAAACATCCTTTTTTGTAGACTTACTCATAGGAGTAAGCATACCCACAGGGCAACAGAGAGAGAGGCATCTCCTCTGCGAGCTGCAGCTTCCAAGTTTTGACCCTAATTATGGTATCAGTTGGCCAGAGATGGGTGCACAGCTGACTGGGGTGGCTTACAAGTGCAGCAAATGAGGAAGGCTACACATTATCTCTGCCGAGCATTGCCTGCATGCCGGCCTTGCTGAGATTTCAGCAGTTTGCCTTCTTTTTTATTCTTTTTATTTTCTTCTTAACCTCTCTCTCAGATGTCTGTAGAAAAAAAAGTGAATCCTCTTATTCACTACGGACCTCTCCGTGTTCATTCTTTGGCACTAAGTCTTAAAATGCAGAAAATTTTTTTAGGACATGCTTATGAGCAGCAAGACCTTGCTGCTAACGTGGTGGGCTCAGGTGGTCCTGATGGGGTCCACAAGCCAGAAGTTAGAGCAGTTCTACCTCTGCTTTATACTACGTTAGGAGACAAAATAGTCCATCTGAGGTTTAGATGGAGCTTCATTGTTCTGTTCCTGCTTCCTCATTGTCTTACAGGCACCGAGAGCTGCATTTTTTTCTGCAAACAGACCAATCCTGCAGTGGTTTACCCAGCAAGGTTTGGTACTATTAACTTTCAAATCCCTGTAAAAGGACTACCCATGTAGGGGTCTTAGATGCCAGGTTTTGCCATGCTTTCATCTGCTTCCAGGGCTGCCTGGACCCATTGTGTAGGTGCGAGTTGCCTTGCCATGGCAGGAACAACTAGGTTCACTGAAAACTATCCAACTGGCTTTTATGTCAGTACAGAGCTCATGTGGACAGAAGGTAGCAAAGCAACCAATGATAGAGAAGATGTCTTTCTCTGTGATTTAAAAAGCATGTCATCCCTTCTTATTCATATTCATAAACTGCAGGATATACATTAGATACAACAGTGACCATAAGCTCTTGCTTCTATCTTGGCTTAACTAAACATATTTGACCATTCCTAACGGTGCAAACTGCTCAACTGTCACTCAGCTCCTTCACGTCCCACTGTATAATAAGACTCTGTACCTGAAGATCACCAAATAATTTTAGCTGTGTTGGACTGCAGCTCTTGAATTTCATGTTTTAATTTAATGTAGAAAATGTGCTGACCAGAAAACTTTGGGGCTGCTGGTAGTGTTCAGAAAGAAAATAATTAAAGTTTTAAAAGGGCTTAATGTCAAAAAATTACTAAGAAAACAGGAAGAAGGAAGCAGAAACTCACTAAGTAACCATAAAGGGAAAATGCAGTGCAAATAAGCATCTCCTGGGTTGCTGCCTTTTCTCTATGATGTCTCTTCAAGGAAGCATATGATAAATTCATCCCCGTCTTTCCACTCAGTTCTGCCTGCAATTCGATTCAAGGCATTGGTTGAGAGGTGTGAGGACACCTGCATGAATTGGTGTCATTGAAGCCTTTCGTGACTTGAGACTGATTTAACTCAATAGCTTTGTTTGGAAAAAATTATGGTGCCTCTCTGTTGTGAGGATAAAGGAAATCACCAAGGATGTCAGATGCAATTTGATTTTATCCTCAGCCCAAGGGGACATGAACCCCTATATTCTACCTTTTGCAAGAGTACCCTAACTATCATGATATGGGGAAGTCATGCTACTTTGCATAAATAATTCAACATTTTGTCACAAGCCTGTAGCTTAGTGCTTTTATTACAGCATCAGAAAGATGTTCTTGCTATTTCTCTGAGTCATTTTGCTCAACATAAAACAATTCAGCTTAGCTGCCTCAGCTGGGTGAAGAAAACATAACTTTTTTTTCTTTCCCAAAAAAAAAAATCTTCTATTCATTTTTCAGTTCGTCTGCTGAAACAAATCCTGAAGTTTCTGCACATGTCTACATCTGGTCCCCTCTGTACTTCAGAAACTGGTGGGGTTGGGACAGCCCAGTGAGGCAGAAGTGCGGGTCTTGGGACCACCTAACCTAGAGCTTTAGCAACAGCCACGGGACACTGGACTTTGTTAGGGACCATGCTAGGACTGCTGCTTGGATTACAGCATCCTAAAGTCAGATGTTGAAGGTATCTTGAAGCCCTCGGTGGGCTCTGTGGGCCCAGAAGCAGTATAGTCTGGAGCGAGGTTGGGCCTCAGCCTAAGAGCTAACTTCATGACCTGTTTAGAAAAATCAGCGCGGGTTGATTTTAAGCTGTCTACCAGGCAGTCACACAAAAACCATTTTGTACCTGAGGATGAAGGTGTATGGTTACTGGGGGCTTAGGGAGGTGCCAAGGGAGATTGGGTGCTTGGTGTCTGCTGGGATTTGGGCATTTGGCCTGCCCAGTTCTTCTGGAAGCATCGGTTTCCAGTAATCTAGACCTGAAACCTTGAATGTCAGACAGGAATTCCTTTATTAACATACTGAAATTACAGAAATTTAGATCATTTTAATTTAGATCCTACAAAAATTCTATTTTTCAGAGTAAAGCAGCACCAACAAGTTAATGAGAATGTATATAAAAATGTTTGCTATGGACTAGCTACCAAATAGCTGTTCTGATCTAAGCCACGTGTTACTGTATTTTATTTTATTTTATTTTATTTTATTTTATTTTATTTCTTATTTTTAATTATTTTATTTCAGCATTTACTTTTTAGGCTAGAGTCTTTTTATAAAAAGAAGAAAGAAGAACACTGGATTATTTTATGAATGGATAATATTTTCTAAGTATTTTGCTTATACCCAATATAGTTTTCTACTAACAACAACATACTAAAACTTCCGCTAAACACATATGCAATGACAGAAATTATTAATCTAACTATCCTTTAACATTCATCCTACAATAAGGTTTGTGTAGCTGGATACTCAGCCCTTCATTGACCTGAGTGCATAATAAGCTCTCCAATGCTTCTTTGAGCCAAGAAGTTAATAACAAGCTACAGGGACATCCATTTTGCAATCCTGGTCTCAAATAGCCTGGAGTTTTGGGGGACAGGCAGTTCTTCGGAATAATGTCTCTCCAAAGTGCCTTAAGCTAGATACCACAAAATGCAGGTGTCCAGAATTAGTTTGGCCACTCAAAATAACTGTCTTCATCTGTTTGCCTGTGAGCCCTCATCATCTATGAATATCATTGTGATACAAAGAATAAATAATACTTCACTACCCACATCTTAGCCAAGAAAGTCAAGAGGAGTGATGACCTCTGGAGTAAGAGTGTCTGCAGCCCTTTCGGATTTCCATGGGGTTTGAAGTGCTTCAATTTACTGCACCGTGGAATGAGGTTCATGATTTATAAAGCAAAGGCAAACAAACCTTTTCAATGATTCTGATGCATCTGACAATATTATCTTCTAAATGTTAAAATAAGCCATAAAAAGGAAGAGTTCTTTGTTCATATTTTAGTTCCTCCACCAAACTTCCATTTTACTGTAATTCCTCCTGCCCCACTCCCAGCAGGTGGCCATGGAAATTCTGCAATTTATAAATTGTTCGTTGTTCATATCCACACAAAATCACACAGATTTAAAAAAAAAAAAACCAAAAAAAAAACAAAAAGCAGCTTAAAATTTGCCTGCCTTAATTAAAATATTTAGCTGTTCATTTAGGGAAGTAACCACTCTAACAGCACAGTAAGAGGGCGAGCTTGTGCAGCGAGCAAACTCACTGCACAAAGAGCTATAGCTAGTCCAAGAGAATGTTGGTTCACCGAGCAAGAGCTTAACCTGGTACACACTGATTTGGGGTATTTTGAAATAAGTATGG
Source organism: Cuculus canorus (assembly GCF_017976375.1). Classification (NCBI taxonomy): domain Eukaryota; kingdom Metazoa; phylum Chordata; class Aves; order Cuculiformes; family Cuculidae; genus Cuculus; species Cuculus canorus. Next base: position 32,216,093 of record NC_071407.1, read on the forward strand.
CACCATATGTAAAATGAGGAAAACACACCACATCATACTGGAATGCTGCAGGTTTTAAGCATCTATAGAAATGTCTTCAGAAAATGTATAAACACAAGGAGTAGACGACACCTCCGAGAAGCGTTTGGGGCCAGAGTCTTACTGCAAAACTTAAGGCATGAACTCCTAAGGGAAAATGCCAGAACAACAACTAGTGTTTTCTTTAATGCAAGTATTAAAAGTGAACTATGATTTTCTACCCTGTTTCTTCTGCTTTTGCATCACTACGAGAGCACCAGAAACCTAAAAATAGAGCAAGGTAACTTTCTCCAAAATAAATGATCAGGGTTTGAGTGTATGCACCAAAAAAAGCAATACACAGAAAATAGAGAGAGATCCAGCTCACCTTGAAGTCCATTTCCATTTGCACTGGTGCAAGATGGTGGAGGAGAGGCTTGGGGCCTGACAACAGGAGCAAAGGCGCTCTTTTGTTTCACTGCAGAGATGACATTGGCAGGTGAGAATGAGAAAATGCCGTGTGTACTGCTACAGTTTGAAGGGAGGGTGACCGAAGAGGCTGCCATGGTAGGGCTTGACGGCACTACTGCAATAAAGCAAAAATAATCAGGACTCAGATTGAGGTTTTCACGGCAAACACGGAAAAAGAGAGTGATAGGGCCTTGCCTCTTAAAATATATATATATATATAAAAAAATATATATAAAAAGAAAAAAAAATGAAATGCCTTGGCTTGGCCACTCTCTGGATAACAGGCAAACTCTTTTGTGTTGGACTTCTGTTACAAATTGCACAGTCCAATTTTTTTTTCTATCTGAGATTGTATTATGGCACAAACAGATCAATTTATTATATTCATTTTTACGTCCAGCCTCCAGAGTCACCCCTCCTTTTATCCAGTAGCTCACAATATAGGAAATCAAAACAATGCAAGTATTTGATTTTGTAGTAAATATGAATCTATATGATGATGTGTTACCAAAAATAGACACTTACTGCCATAAGGAGAGTTAGCTGAGGAGCCATTAAGAAATCCAGGGGAACCTGGTACACCTAGATTGGGCATGCCGGCATTGCCATATCCATTCATGCTATTGCTGACTGTGTTGTAATTGGACTGCTGAGGAGTACTGCTGGGAACATATCCTCGCGGGGAAACACTGCTTGTGTTGCGACTGTAACCTACTGTGTTAGAAACCCCCCCACCCCAAAAAAATAATGTTATTTTATAATATAGACTTAGGGCTGGGGGGTTTCCTCATGCAGCATATATTACACAGTTTTAATTGATTGCACAGCTTTGCTCTAAGTTGTCTCTTACTGCCCTATCAACTCTTGCAGTTTGAGATAACCTTATCACGCCAACCCTACTTAAATCATCTGCGAGCACTCTATGTTGTCTCTCCTCTTAGCACAGACAGCCAACAAAAGCTCTCTTCGATCCAGCTGTGTCAGGTGCCTTCACGTTTGTCTTTAGGAGCAATTATCAACAGGCTCGAGTCCTGCTTTGTACCAACACACTGAATGAACTTTCAGCCTCTCCAGACCTTCAAATGCCATAGCTGACAAGAAAAACTTTTTTGTTGCAGTGATTTACTTTAAAAGGCTGTTTTGGGGTCTTCATTTTACGATTGATATTTTCATACTAACAGCAAGCTTGTACATTCATAAGATGTAGCCAACAGTGAAAACTAATTCAAGATCAAGTACAGAATTTTATAAGGCTTATTAGCTTGGAAATGCGTTAAAAGACAATCTTTTTAGAAGAGGAAACATAGCAGAATCAAGATTTTAAAGAACAACTTGTTTCTATCTGAGCAATCAATTCAATAACTACATTGCAAGCAAAAAACATGGGTTTGAGCACATCTAATAATCCTGTTTCCCTCCTTTCATTAGTATCAAAATTAATTTTAAATGCAATATGCTACATGCATTTTCAATTACAACAGGTAAATTAAATCAACCATTACTTTTATTAGTAACATATATGTCACACATGCCTATAAACAAAGCATTTTAAAACCACAGACATCAAATTAGATTTATCTGTGTAAATATTCCAAAACCAGGTGGAGATACCTAGACATAATTCTTTTACAAAGAACTGTTCACACTGTATATTTACTGTGAATAATAAAGAGCTTTCTGCACTTTGCCTTTTTTTTTTTCCACTGGAGATTCTTTACGATAACAGTAAACGAAAGAACAGGAAGAATTAAATATTATGAGAAAGTTAAAGACAGCATTTCATGACACGTCAGACGTATAACTACAAGGAGAAAAGAGGTAGAATACAGCAGTGACATCAGCTCGTATTAATAGGCAAGAGCCAAATGCAGGCAAAAACGTGAAGGATTAACTCTTGAAATCCCACATACCTTGGTCGTTCGCTTGTGATGTTTCGGAAACATTAACGGCGAGCTGGCTGCTGAAGGAGTTGACTCCCATCATGCCAGTGTGAGCAGGAGTGTTGGCTAGAGTGGGGATCTGGTTGTGATTGCGTGGCACACTATATAACGCTTCAGCAATGTCAGCTGCTCGTTTCAGTATTATTTCCTATAAAGACATAAAACAATCACTGACAACTAAGAAATTGATTTGCGCAAATATTCCAAGTTGCAATAACTTTAACATTTACAGAAGAGATTCCTGTGAAATTATAGTAAAGGTGGGGATTTTGCTGCTTGTTTCAACTGAATCTTCTGGCGTTCTTCCTACATAGTGGAGTGCCATACAGCTTCACATCAACACAGTAAGTACAAAGAAATAAAGAAAATAACATAAAATTACAGTTTGGCGCTGTAAGTCATGTGAAAATTGTACACATCTACTTTATTTGTCCAGGGTATTTCCAGCAGTTTGCAAAATACACTATGTTTTATCCGCTCTGTTTAGCAGATTTCTTTAGGACTTCCCATTAGTCACTGTATATTTTGGCCTGAGTTCAAGGTTATTCTCTTGCCTTAATGATTGCTTATGCTTTTGGCACCTCACACTTAATTGTCATTTCTGATAGGCAAACTAGCCGTGAGAAGAGAATGGGAAGATGAAGCATTTCCCTTAGAGCATTGCATCACATCAGACTGCCCTGGAGGTGGCTGGCAAAGCCAGGCTGTGTACAAAAGGAATCTGCTGATGCTCTGCCAGCTTTGCAAATAGCAGCTATTGATTTACACGTGTAGGCACGTAGATGAAGATGGCAGTCGTGACCTACCTGGTTGTTATGGGGCATCCCATACAGGGCTTCAACAAGGTCTGCTGCTCTCTTAAGTAATACTTCCTAAAGAAAAACAAACAGCCTCCGTTACGTTTCACTAAATGCAGTCATCGTTCCAAGAAGAAAAGAGAAGTGTAACGACATCGGCGGTTTACGGTGCCATCTATAATTACGAGGAACTGATAAAGTGGGTAAAATACCTCACATGATATCCTGGTGCTCCTGCTATATTTAGAAGTTGTATTACAAAGATAGGAAGGTATTTTGTTTTGGAGGAAAATACTGTTTGAAGTCAAAGTTAGATACAGGCCTAAAAATAATATTGCATTTTACATCCATCTGTTCAATTATGATTGACTAGAAAAGGTGTTTGCTGCTGTAGCATGTAGCTCTAGTGCTGAATTAGTGAAATCAGTGCTTGAGGTTTAATGATGTAGTCTTATGGGTATTAAACAAACAAACACATGGTAGAGATATGAAAGGCACAGGCATCACATTTGGCTGTTAATTCCTAGCACTTTAGTGGTGAAGAACAATAAGTAATTTTCCATATCTTAATTAAACTGGCAGAGTCCTTAAAGACAACATCTCACCCCTAATTCATGCCCCAAATTTGCAAGTGAGTTCAATGCTTATTCCTCTTTATTTTGAACAATAAAGTGAATTAACT
>NC_071407.1:32232479-32237479 GCF_017976375.1 Cuculus canorus
TTATTTGTTTTTCCCCTAATTGGAAAGCAAAACCCACCCAGGCATTGACACCTGCTATGTTGTTCACAGGCATGGATGGAAGGATTGTCCTCTCATTCTGGAGAGCCTGGCAGGGAATAACGGCACCAAGATGTGATGCTGCCCACAGAGAAGAGGACAGCCCTGTCACCTTGTCACGAAAGAATACCCTTGCTGACAACATCTGGATTACGTTCAAACACTTCTGTTCACATATCACAAAGAATGCATTTGATTATGGCTTTTATAGTCTTGATGAAACTGGAACCAGCCCTCAACTAAGGAACGCTACGTGCAGCAGTGCAGCACATGCCCTGGCCTCGGGGAGGGCAGGCTCCTGTGGGGAACGCAAAATCACACAGATGTTTGGAAAGTAATATTAAAGAAGCATATCAAATGTTAGTGAAACGGGAACGTTCATTTATAGCTTTTACATCTCTGAAGACAAATGTCAATTTACTCAGTTCAAGAGTAGTCTGTTCCTTTCAGAGTCTTTTGTAGAGTAGGTCAAAGCATCTCCAGCAGAATAGATTTTATACTAAAAAGTGGACTGGGAGAAGAAATAAAGGAAAATGCTTCCTGGTCAGTTCCAGTCGCCTAGAAAACCAACCGCTGACTTCTTCCTTCATGAAGGAAGAAGGAACAGAGGAACAAAGGGAAGAAGGAAGAAAGCAAGGATGCAGGGCCAGATAATTATCAAAGAAATATAGAACATGCATCTTCCTCAAATGTGTAGTAAATTAAGGTTTAGATTCACTACATATCTAATAATCTGACCTCTAGTGCTCAAGAGCCCAGTTCCAGCACCCTCGTGGGCGTGGAGTCTCAGCAGGGCTGAAACAGCTTTGCTGCAGGATGGTACAAGAAGGATGCCAAGAAGTGCCTGTTGGGGAACCCATCCACTCACCATTCCAGCAATGGGATGGTTCAGGAACGATTTGGTCCCTTGAGGTTGTCCCATCACAGAACTTTGGCACACTTTTTAGTAGGTGTCACTCAATCACAAGTAAAGCCATATCTTCACGACCCTGGATTCTGCAAGGATGCCTGCATTTCCACTTTTGCTGAGAACAATTGTGTTTCAAGCTTTTATGTTTGCCAAAAGTAATTACTACCATAATAGCTACAGATTTACTTTAAAAGAAATAATGAACGAATGAGAGGGAGAAGGAGGGAGAAGGAGGGAGGAAGACAAAGAATTAAAAAAAGATTAAACGGTAAAGAAAATGAAGTTTCTGTGAAGCAAGATGGCAGCCCCAATAAAAAGGCAGTGTGTTGGCTGTGGCAGTTTGAGCAAACCTGAATGCACACTGCAGCTGTGCAACACACCACAAAGGTGAAGGTGGATGAGCATCCATGTCGACCTCCTTAGAGGTAGCAGACCTCTGTAGATAGCAGACTTCAAGTTCTGTACACAAAAACTAAGGTAGGATTACAGAACCGGAATGGTACTGCAGCTCTCCTGACGCAGAGCTGCCCAGCTCCATCTCCCTCACCAAACCTGCCTGGACTGCCCATGGCCTCCACCAGCATGGCCAGGGGGCTGAAGCAAGGCAAGGTTACAGCCTGCTGCAGTACTGAATTTAGCAGACATCCAAAGCACAAGGACTCTGCATGGTCAAGAGTCTTCTCCATGAGGCAGAAGGGGCACAGAAACACCCTGGGGAGGCTGCAAAGGCAGAGATCAGAAGGAGCCACGTTTTGGGTTCAGTAACACTTACATACCAAGCAATCCACCCCAAAGAGAGGTGCCGACAGCTTCAATGTGAGCTTTGGCATGGCTGTGTGAGAAGCACCCAGCTCTAGTGCAAAATCCATGCCCCAGGCTTCTCACCCAGAGCCTGTTACCTCCTCAGCTCTGTGCACCCCATGCCATTGAAAATGAGTGAAGAATGCAGCAGCACGGGCAGAACACGAGAGACAGGACCTCAAACATCCTCTGCCTTTATACACTTCACCATAGCATCCCCCTGAGGCCCCTGACTGGGTGCCTGGCCGGATGGACCACACACCTGACCCTGAAGAGCAACACTATGGCTGAGTTTATGGGGAGGAGCAAGCCTGACCTGGTACGTGCGTTAACCTCCACATCGGTCTGTGACTGTTATGAATATTTAGAGTCAGTGATACTGGATTAGAAAAATGTATTTAAGAGGTTAAGCATGAGGTAGTGAATGAAAACCACTTAAAGTAAACCCACTTGCAGTGTACTCAACGGATGGAGTAACCATGTTACCAAAACAGACCATATCACACATTTCAATCTAAAACCAGTTTGCTATGTAAAATATCTGCAAATTTACCATGATTTAAACATACAGAATTAGCAGATCATGAGAAATAAAGGGTCCTACCAGTAAAAAGCCAGATCTTATCCATCATTACCATGGAGCATTGCAAAGGAGAGACTTGAAAGTATTTAGTGAAAGGGGAAGGGAAGTTTCATATCTAATTGTAAATGTTCCAATCATGCCAAAGAAGCACCACAACCTAATACATATGTAACTATGACACAACATGGCATTTTATGAAAACAATGTGATACGACTAATGTGCCAACATTTTCTTTTCCAAAAAATGCGGCATATTGCTGATTTGTTAGTGTTTCACCACTGCGGTGCTACATCAAAGCAGCAAAATGTTACATTTCAACTATTTAATACTCCAAGGTATTTTACTAATTAAGATATATTTTCCTGAAATAAACTGGGCTTGCATCTTGTTTTATATTTGTTGTATTATTTGGGAGTTTAGGCCTTACAGCTGAATAAATACCTCCTTCTTACAGAGTGATCTGTCTGGATCCTTCTCCTTCCTCTGGCTCACACAAACACAATTTAGAGAACTATGCTGGAATTGGGCTACTGGAGACCGTGAGCAATTCCTCCTAGCTGAAAGAACTAGCCCTGGGTTATAAGGTGCTGCATCCTCCCCTTCCCAAACAGCTGATGGAGCTGATGTACATCAGCTGCTAGAGAAACCAGAGAAGCCATCTGCGCTCTATATGCAGCAGGGTGCCCAATCAAGTGCTCCGGTTCTTCTAAAATCCAAGAATTTCAGGTAGTCTGCTGAAATTGATGCGTAATCGCAGCAAATGGAATATCTGATCATTTGCCTGTCTTCACTGGCTTAGCTCTGCAAAGGTATTTATCTATCTCAGAACCATATGAAACCTATGATGCTTCAGCAAACATCTGTAAGAACTGGTATTCTGCACAACTTCTCTCTGTTTGTATTTGGTGACGATCACCCAGCATAAGAATATAACACTGTAATATTTTAATGTAATATCTAGACAAATAGTATTCATAATCAGGTCCTTAATGTCACCTAACGTAGTTTTTAAAACAATATTCCTCTGTCATATAATCATATTAAACAAAAATATATCTTACTTGAAGTTGTGAAAGCTCTGTGTTACCTGCGGATACTGGAAAAAATACCTCAAATAGCTAAATGAATTCAACGAGTTTATAAAAAAAAAATCTGTATTAAATGCTTAGCCACAGAGGATTTTGCAGCTTTGAAAATAGAAAGCCCATGTTATTAGTATTCTAATTGTGTAAAATTACTGGCTTAGTTTTCAATGACAATTTAAAAATATTGATGTAGTACACAATAAAAATATTTTTGTATATCAAAATTATTTAGCTTAGAGAAAACTTAAAATGCTGAAGGTTTTTACCCGGGTATCCAACAAGGTAAAAAAAAGTTTTCTGAGGAGCCATATTGCACGTTTATACTTAAGGAGATGATCTTAAGGTTGTGTCAAAGAAAATTCCTTTCTTTTCCCCGTTAATATTTGTAAATTGTGTAATTAAAAATATCAAACTCTGCAGTCCTAGACTGCAACATGCAAGCTTATAGAAGATTAGGACAAAAAAAGAAATTGAGAAGGTGTGGATTTCTAGCTTGAGTATCTGCATCCCTCTATCAGCCTGCTCCCCTCGCACATCCACAGCCAACGGACACCCATGACAGGGAGCACGTACTATTCCAAACCGGGGATCAGCATCAACTCTCTTTCCACAAATATCAAGTGAGGAACATCAGATCTACCACGGAGCCTTTCTAATCATGCGACTTTGTGTGGTTTCAATGAAAGTTTGTGTATTTAAAAATCAATAGTCATCTACAGTAATTTATATTCAGCCTGTGAATAACAACTACATTGACTAACAACTCTTGTGGAAATATCTGTATTCGGTACGCTTGCAAAACACGTTTAATAAAATTTTTAGAAACATCAAGTTTTGTTAAGAAGCTACATAGCAGACAATGTCTTAAAAATTATTTTAAAATATAAACTGAAATGAACGTCTGAAATATTTTTGAAAGAACTTTTGATTTTTTTTTCTTTAGCAAATTCCATTCACTACAGTCACAAAAATTAATTTTAAAACAATTGTACATTAAGCCTCAGGCCCATGCCTGTGTCTTTAAATCAACTTTCATGAAAATCATTTGGCAAAAAAAGATGAATTTGTAGGATGCAGACTTCCCAGCAACTATGGTTTGACATGAAAACACTACAAAGGTTTTTAACCATGGCTGCGGCACTGTAACACACAGCAGTATCAGAAGTTCCAAAAACATAATAAAGTCATTACTCTTATTAACCTTGAGCTTCTGGGTGTTTTCCTTATTTCCATGTTATGTTAGACTCAACGCAAAGGCCATGAAGTTATTGGACATGTTTCTTTTCAGCTCAATAGCACTTTGATGAGGGTACAAATTAATTTAATGGGAATACTGGTGTCGGCGTGTAACGTGTACAGCAGTAACTAGCCAAAACCAGACATCGGCTGGATATCTTCCAATGCAACCCAGATTTCTCTGTTTGCTATCTCGCTTTCATAATATGAGAACAAGATGTACATTTTCCTTGAAATATCTTATTTCCTCTCCTTCCACCATTATTCTTTTATTTGAGACTTTGGGAAGTTTTTAGCCTGAGTGTTACAATCAGGCTATAGTAATAA
>NC_071407.1:32239979-32242479 GCF_017976375.1 Cuculus canorus
ACGTGTGTAAAGGTGCAATTTTATCTGTAACGTAATTTCATTTAGAAGCATACAAATCACAATTTGCCGTAATCAAATAACACTGCAATGCTTATATCCTAATTAAAAAATGATCTCTGATATTTAATTTAGAAACCTGGAAGACTTTACCAGCAAAATTATGGCTACAACCCGCACAAACCACTTGATTTAACCAGATGGATAGAGAATTTTTCAGGTAGCACTTTTAAAATTATTATTAAACAAGCAAATGATGCACTGTTCGATCTGCATTAAAATAAGTATTGTACCAAGTTATTAATTTGCACTATTCGCTTTTAAATGCAGCAAATACCTCATTAATTTAATTTTAGGTGCCCACCAGTTTATATTGCATTTTACAGTCTAGAAGGCAATTTACTATTAACTGGCAATTACATACAGAATGATTGTTAATTCTGCTCCTAAGTGCTAGCTGCTTGAAAATTGTTATCTCTCTCTAATTTTTGACCTTCTTACAACAGGGGTGAGGTATACTGGGAATACAAAGGACTAGTAGAGAAGAGCTGGACATGTCATTTGTGACTCATTCTTTTAATTCACCGTGCTAATCAACTGAACTGCCACAGTCTCCCAAGGTAATTGTATCTTTATAATAGTTGAAAGCAACGGGCAAAAAGGCATGGATAGATGGGGAAAGGCCTTGCCTTTGCCTGCTGAGAGACAGCGCGCTCTTCCTTCTGCGTGAGACTAATGGGGGCTTTTTAGAAAAATCTGGAACTTTCATATCTCTGTACCCTGATCGTTTCATGTCTCAACTTCTCTGCTCACAAAGGCTTTGTACACCACACTACACTCTTGTTTCATTATTCCGCAGCCTTGTTGCCCTATGGTCTACCTCATGCTGGGAAGGTTAAATGTTAGAGTGCCAAGCCAGACTGCAAGCATGGTGGGACACTGATGGGAAACAGATGCCCTGGGGATTCAGCCCCTCCCTTCGTTAGGGCTACATCATTTTCATTTTCTGAAATACAGGGAGGCTTGGCTTTGCTCTCAACAGCAGCTGTAATTTCCAAATACTATCTCAGTCACCCTATCGCTTCAGGATAAAGCAAAGCAGGCAGAAGTTTCTTGGTCAGGCAGGCGCTGGCTTTATCTTTTTTTTATTTTCTTATTGCTGGGATATAGGGGTTTGTGTCCTTCAAAATATATATTTAATGTATATTCCTGGTTAAGTGTTGCTAGCAATGCAACTTCATTACAATTTCATTTCGGTGGGAGAAGTTCCTGACACTCTCACAATTCTTTGGACATCTTTACTTAGCAATAAAGACAAAAGATTACCTGAGAAATGAAGAAACAACTGTGGTTTCCTCGCAGTTTCATACAAATTTGCATTTACACATTAGAAAGAAGTTCAAAAAAAGCAAAATTTGCAAAATCCGCACCTAAGAAATCAGTTTAAGACAGTACTATAAAGCAATTTATAACTCCAGGCCTCTGCTCTGAGAGCCAGACAGTCATCTGGTTCAAATCTGCAGCACTTCCCTGTGTGCAATGGAACTGCATCAGTTCACAAAACCCTAAATATCTGGAACTTAGTCTAAGGCTTTTAATTCAGTCATTTTTTATTTTGCTGAACACTTATCTTAGCTAAATAGTCATATTTGTCATGATACTCTGCCATAGCTTTGTATAGACTACGTTCATAATAGCATTTTTAAGCCCGTAACCACGATGGCATGCAGCCCCACCTGTGGTCACCACCTTTGCAGCAGACTACAAGACAACATTGGCTTTCAAGATATGTTGTTAGCACCAAAAACACCACGGGCACCACCATCCCATTTGGTAACTCTGGTAACAACCCAATCAGAAAGATCAAGAAAATGTAAATATTCTCTCCCTTGTCAGCCAGAAGTGAAGCACCCAGGTGTGAATGTGAGCACTGGTTTTGCTCAGGTTGTGATTTCTTTGGGGATAGATGGAAGACAGAAATCTCGTATGTTACCTTCACTTGAAAGTTCATTTCAGTGATAGATCTTAGGCAGACAGAAAAACATATCCTCAATGCATTAACCGTTTTAAAAGTCCTAGCTCAAAACTACCCAGGAATGCACTTTTCCCATTAGATCTAAATTAATAGATAGAAACAGTTGCAGTCTACTGGGAAAATATTCATCAAAATGCACATCATCTGCACATCATCTGCAATCTGCATTATCTACCCAATAAGCAGCAAGAATTCTACCTGAATCCCTGCAGTCTGTCGAGTAAACAGTTAAAGGCTCTTTGTTTTCAAAAGAGAGATTGATTCATCAGATCAAATTTATTACCTAGAATCCTCATCCAAAAGTATGGTAAAATAAATTCCTATTTCTCCCTTTTCCCTCCCAGCACCTCAGTTAAATTCACTGTTAAATGCCAGAAAAACTGTAATACATATTTTAGATAAAAAGCCAGCAATACGTCATCCCAAAGTAAGAAATTTCATTTTAAACCCCTAGAAACCACAAAGTTC
>NC_071407.1:32247479-32257479 GCF_017976375.1 Cuculus canorus
TATCTGTGGTTTTTAGAGAGCACTTTTCTCTAAAGAATGTGTTACTAATACAAAGCATACCATCCTAGATGGAAGATACGGCTTGATGGGCACAGGGACACAACTAACTTGAAGCATGACATAAACCACCATCATTTTATGCAGGGTATCAGTATCTAGTGTTATACCCTGACCAGAAGGAAACAAAGAATTTCAAGTAAGCAAGGTAACAATTTCAGGAATTTACTTTGCAGGTGACATCACCCCAGTTTTAAGAGACCAAAGCTTAACCTGGCTACGCTAAAACCCTGAGAAGTTGTGGGAGTCATTTCAACTGGGCCGGAACTCATTGTCCTAACGCTGCCTGAGCACACGGGGAGCACGGCCCGACTCGTAAGGGTGCTGAGCGCTTCTGAATCCAACTGACTTTCAATTCTGAGTGTCTGAAACTCTGGCTCTGCTGTTCTCTCTTACATTCGTATTACAGAAGTGTTTACTTTTAGTTACTTAGATACTATAATTGTTATTAAAAGAAGGAATCTAAGAAGCAGCGCTCAGATTTTCACATTCATTTGAAATGGTGCAGCTTACTTGAATGAGCATTTATGGGAGGTTAGGCAAAGAGGATTTGGCACTCTATTTCTAACATTTAAATAAAGCAAATCAATTACCATATTGCAAAAAGGAGCTATTGGTTGGTGACATTTATGTAGATTTTCCGTAGCATGTAAAACTGACCTTTATTTTTCTAAGTAGTATTTGCTGCTTAGAGTCAAATTCTTTTCATGCAGCTTACAAAAATAAATACTTGTATTTTGCTAAGATCATAATAGCTCATTAGAAGAGGCTGAATTTGGACCTAGACTAAAACCTAACACCACAGGGCTGAGCATGCTTACTTGAACCTATAATGTTGCTAGTTCTCACTCTCAGGGGAAGGAGAGGGCTAGGGAAGAGGATTCAGCCTTCTTAATTGTGAACCTCATTAGTGACGGTTGCTAGGCAAAACACACACCTACTTTCAGTGCATATGAAAGAGATAAACAATACGTCATAGACCATAATGACTCTGGTGCTCAGGGCGACCCTTAATTATTATATTTTTGTTCTCTTATACCTTAGTTATTAATGCAGAAAAACAAATTAGTTTTGTGTGTGTGGACTGCAGCAGACTTGTAAATCGTTTTCCATTTTTTGATGTCTAGATCGTATTTCCTTCTGATAATTGTTGCTTTCCTCATTCATTTCTCTGTTTGCCCATTGGTAAATACTATTTGAAACATAAAATGACAATGATTGTATTAGCAGCTTAGTATTCTGTTATTATTTTAATTAATTTTATTAGTGTAAAAAGCCATGGTCCTGTCAATATGTTAGTAACAACTCGCAAGAGGAGTCCCGTGGAAACTGATGTGAGTGGCCTGGCTGTACAGAGTCCTTGCATTTTTGATCATTCTAACTCTTTAGGAACTGAAGACATATTTGGCACTTATGCATTTAATTTTTTGTCAGCCCTGAAATGGTCAGGCGATTGGACTAGATAATCATTGTAGGTCACTTCCAACTGAAATGTTCTGTTCTGTTCTATTCTATTCTATTCTATTCTATTCTATTCTATTCTATTCTATTCTATTCTATTCTATTCTAATTTCATTTAAAAACCAGCTACCTGAGAGAAATTTTCTATCTTTACGTTGGTGCATTTTACAGGGTGAACGAAGTGATATTTAAACCTAAATTATTATTTTGAGCTTTGCGAAAGAATAAATACGTCTGTGCACGTGTACGAGCACAGCTGCAGTTGTGTGAGAGTAATTCAGAGGCTGATGGGCTCCAGAAAGACAGTATTTCACAATTCTGGATTTTCAGAGACACTTTCCATTCTCCTCTTCATCTCAGACTATCTTCTTTTAGCAGTTCAGGCAAGAAGTCAATCACATTGAGTCAGTCTGAAGAAAAACATTTTATGCTGTTTTTCTCATACAAACCCCCTCCTGCCGTAATCTGCAGTAAGGCCCAGCCACAGGAAATTGACCTCACTGTAAATTCTTTACAGATTCGGTCATGTTTTTACCATCCACTTAAACTTGCATACATAACCTGAGACTGTACTTCTGGATCAAGGAATATGACAAGCCAAAATAAAATCAAGTCAAATTAAATAGCAAGAAAAAGCTGCAAGCAAAACAAGACTGAAAGAAAAAAAAAATAGAAAAAGATGAAAAATTGGTTGTGACTGCAAAACTGTAAGTATTAAATAAAGAAAGAAGTCAGAAGCAAATTCAGTAGCGACCGTATTCTGGTTGACAAGGGCTGAGAAATACTAATGGACTTTTTAAATGGGTGGTTTGATGGATGAGAGATGAAATTATGTAAAAGTAAATGTAGTCGTGTATCAACATAACGTATGGTGCAAAAAAAAAAAAAAAAAAGAAAAAAAAAAAAGCATTGCAAATAAAAAAAGACATGTAAATGTGTGCCTACCATTTTCCAGATAAGAAGGGGCCGTACCTTCTGAGGGGTCAAGGCGGCGAGCCCGCCTCCCGTGTTTGGAATTGTTGTGTACAAACATGTTGTCTGAGACAGCCAGCACATGGCCATCCACATTGACTGTTGTTGATACAACAACCTGAAAAAGAAAAGAAAAAAAACCAAAATTTAAAAAACCTGCACGTTTTCATAAACATAGATACAGAATCAGATCTTCTTTTAAGATGAAACAACATCACATCCTGTTACTTTTCACTTTAAACAAAGTGAATGACAACTATGAATACATCTTTGTTTATGTGGCTAACACTGGTGATTTTTAACTCACAATTGTTTCTCTTCAGAACCTGCTACACTAATTAGAGTTTAATCTCCTATTATGCTAACAAATGAATTCAATTCAGGGAAATATTCTTCTAGCCATTAGTTTCAGAAACACCCCTCTAGCCACTCATTTTAAAAGCTGCTGTTTTGATTGATCTGTTGATATATTGATTAGATAGTTTATCTAATTAAAATTTGTTCACTTGAGACTGTCTTCAAATGAAGGGTTGTGAGGATTCCAAATAAAAAAGGCTTAATAAATCAGGAACCATCGTAACTCCCTATTTTTTCTTCAGTAAATGATCTCCAGGTCAGTTTTACAATTACATTTAATGTCTGATAATGAACTTTTTTGCATCTGAAAAGACTGAGTTGAATATGAATAGTGAAAGTGTTTTCAATCCATGAAAAGTATCCCTTCTCAAGTTCATTTGGATGGTGATTGACCCTGGTATGTCAATGGAATTTCCTCCTTTATTTTTGAGTGAAAGGCTCCTATTCTTGTGTCCAGGTTCAGAGTCCGGCCATAGAAGAGATGATGGATAGGGTCTTCTTTGGCTTCCAGCTGCTTCTCAGTAGAAAATGGAAAAGGAACGTATGCAAAAGGCTCAACCTTCCCCATAAAAACACCTACACAATGGAGTTGTGAAACTCCTTCCGGAAACGATAGCGCATGAGCACAAGCCAAAGAGGAAACCGTGAGATGTGCCTGGGTTCATGTGGAACATGGCTTCGTAGGTCGATTGCTATAATCCCAGACAGACATTTACATCTTATTTAAATACTCCAGCATCGGCCCTCTGGTGTGGGTTCCAGATTTTCTAAATGAAGTAATCACTGTAGCATTTCTTTGGGGTTTAATGTTAGTAGAGTCCTTAAAGTCGATGGCTTAGTTAGGCCGTATCAACCGTACTGGTGACGATAGCAAAGGCTAGTAGACATTTTAGCTTTCGTCTTCCGTTTTTTTTACTTTTGGATAAAACAAAAATGATTGCCAGGGTTCTCACTCCAGCTCCTATACTCAAACGCACAATGAACAAAACTGGAGGGGTGGGAGGGAAATCCAGCCTCCTTTGCACAGAGCTGGTCCAAGGCATCAGAAGAATATTCTTGTCTGCTTCTATGTTTTGGATCACCTCTGATCCTGTTTCTTATTCACAACCCATAATTAGCTTTCAGCTATCACAGCACCTTTTCTGTGTATCCTGTCTCCTTTGAGACAGCCATCTGCGGTACCCTTTAGAACAGCCTGAGGGCAGTTCTCTGCCAGGCTGCTCTGCTTCCCTACCTTTCTCCACCCAGAAGTGGACACTTTCACTCTTGTCAACATCCACTTTGGAGAGTGCTGAGGTTGCACACTCACCTCAGCTGCAGAACCGCTGCCAGGCCACTGGGTTATCTGCTTTCACTTTTAATGAGATTTGCAGACTTTAAGAAATATTGCAAAATGTACAAGTGTGATTTTCAGCAAAGATTTCTGCATTTGGTTCCTAGAGCACGGTATATTAAAAAGACAGAGAAAGGTGTATATAAAAATGACAACTATTTTTGTTCCATCATGCATATATAGGTCAGTCACCAAGGGAAAATACTGTAGTTCAGCTAAAGAAAGTAGACATGCTATGCTTTGTTATATCTGCTTATTCCTGCAGTGCACCTAAAGAAAGGTGCTGAGACAGTGAAACCAGTTAAAAATATTGTTCAAGATCTGACATCCTGTTAAGTCCAGTTAAACCTTCTGAGAGGCAGGGAGATTAGCTAAAGAGACCCAGGGAAGTCTTTCTAGTGTCTACTGGCTCCATTGTCGACCACAAGATCACTCATGACTGATGCTTCATTTAGTCATCGGTGAGACAAAGAGGACATTTCCACTCATTCCAGGTTTGACCTTCTGTTCTGTTCAGATGGATCAATATCACCAATGCCACGTGAAGCTGAGATGCATGAAAAATGGAAGCTTGGCTCAATTGTTTTGAAGAAATATTTTTTCCAGCTACAGATCGTTTCTGTTGGCTGGCTCAAGGGTTCTGGCTTCACCGGTTGGTTGGCTGTGCATGAAAACAGATGTCACATGTTTTGCTATCAAATTTAACCACAAGTTATTCTTCTTAAAAATAAGAAAGTTTTGAACATTTCAATACTAGTTTATTATTAGCCTCAAATATGAATCATTGTGAAATCCTTTGAAATAAGAAGCATGTATTTCCTAACAAGCATTTCAAATGACCCCAGATACGGAGGAAATAATTTGTCCGTCATGTCAGCTGTCTCTCAGTAGTGTTGTGATTCACCACAAGGTATTTCAAAAGCTGTAAGGAGAAAGTGAAGTATTAAACATTTTCTAACACAGTTGGAACAGAAATACATGGATGGGACCACCACTGCTGAATTTACAAGTTCTGTTTGGAAAAACCCTCTATGTGAAATCTAAACTTTACTGCACTCCGTAGTCACATCTGCAAGATTATACTACTCATTCAATACACACAAAGTCTCTGCAGCACTGAACACACGTCACACTACAATGCAAGCTGTTTATGTGAAGGAAAACTATGGAAATACTTTCTGAGGAGAGACTCGTTTGCTTCAGCATTGATCCATCACAGTCCATTGCAGAACTCAGCAAGTCCCAAGAACTAACATTTAAATTAGTGGATGGAATGTAAAATTCCAACAGCATTTTTTTGTTAAGGCACGTAGCATTAGTAGCACTGTTTTTTTCATTTAAAAAAAATCCAGATGAAGATGTGAGTAACTTATATATCCTTTATTCTTTAAGAGGGATCTGTACCTGGAATCTTCGCATGTCTCGCGGGTTGCCTGCATTCTTCAAACAGTTCTGATTGCACTTGAGGAAAAACTTTAGAAAGAATCTATAAAAATACAGAATTGAAATCTATTAGATTCATCAAAATGTATACCCAATTTTTAAAAAAATTAATAAAATTTAATCATAAATAGTTATACCCACAAGAATACTGGTAGTGAAATACTTTCCTATTAGTTAATGAACTTATTTTAAAGCATAAGATCTCTGTCGTAAACAGAACATTATTGCCAGGGAAAGGCAAATTTATATTTTTAATTTTTCAGCAGCTACAAATGTATTGACTCCAGGCCATATCCTTAGCTTGGTGTGGGAAAGTTGATTTCAATGACTCATTGACTTCAAAGGCAATGACTTACACCAGATGAGAATTTGTCTCTATTTTTTTAATACATTTTATTTTTTCACAACTTATATTAGCAGTAATGACCTCTATGTTGAAAAATTCCAAGGTAATGAATGATCAATCTTCTGAAAAACACTTGGCTTTGCCTCCGGTTTGGAAACTCTTGCTATTCAAAAGAACTCGATCCAACTCCTGCTGACTCCAGGGAGATCCAGGCGGGATCTGCCCACCGGCAAGGCCCCAGTTTCCTCATTGTTTTTGAAAGGAAAGGAACATGGCAAATTAGGCCCTGTCTTACGACCTCTTCAACCTTTGCCAGCCTTTAACTGTAAGGAGTCACTCTACCCAGGGATGGAAATCCAGCTTATTTTTGCTGAGCAGCAAACAGCAATTATTTAGGACTAACCCTTATCATCTAGGCATCTCCCCATAAACTGTTTTTCTAGCAACGCTGCCTCCTGGGAATACAATAAACACTTCGAGGAAGGGGAAAAGCTTGGAAAGATGCAAACTCCTTCATTCTGCCCTCCTGTACTGGAGGAACAAGCTGATGTGGGATGTCTCCACCCTGCAGGCTATGCAAGACGGAGGGAACCCTCACTGTCCTGCCTTCGCACCGGAGGATGTTTATGACCCAACACTGACTCTTTTCTCTATGTAGTTATGTTTCCATGTTTCATAATTTAAAAAATGTCTGCGAATCTGTTTTTTAGCTAATGACTGACAGCTCGTGTCAGGCAAGGCTCCGGGCTTTCTCTTCACCCAGAGTTTCTCAGGTGTGCCAGTCCAGAAACTTGTGCTGCCCAACTTCATGCAGGTTGAATAGTGAGGTGAGGCAGAGATTTTACATTTAGAATATGAGCAACTATTATTTATAAGCGACTGTGACTGTTCTCACTGTATACACCTCACAGAAGTTTCCATGTGCCAACAGCATTCCTGGCAAGCCAGGCACCTCTTCCTTTCTTATGCACCCAACACAGCCCAACTGCAGCTGACGGAAAGTATCACTGTGTCAGCACCACGTTGTATTCGCTCCTGCAGACCTTTGAGGGTCAGATAGGAGCATTATGAGAGTATCATCATATCACAAACTCATGCTTTTAATCACCGGTTTTCCCTTTCCATTAAAACTTGAGCAGGGCCCTAATATTAATATGGGATGCTAATGCTGAAGGAGCAATCTGAGAGGCAAGGTGGGAAATGATTAAGTTTACTGAAACTGTGCTTAGGTAAATCAAATCTGCCACTTCAGCCAAATGCATATTTCTTTAAAAAAAATCCTGTCCCAACATGTGTAGAAGGGTTTCAGCTGTTGAGCTGAAAGAGAACTGAATTTCCATGGTGGTTTAAAAATCTCCTAGCTTGGATGCTCACTTGAACTCAGGTTTTCTGGACACTGTAACAGAGATGCTATCAGCAAAACTGCATCTTTATTAGCCATGTTTCTACTGTAATTTTATCTGCCTTATTTTTCTGGCGCTTTTAAAAATATATTTATGATCTCCAGATCAACTGAGTATAACCTAAATGTAACAGCATTTCTGACAGAACTCTATTCTTTCTTGTACACCTTCCACCACATGAACTGTGGTAGTGTGAAAGGATCAGCTGATGCCTAAATCAACAAGGGAAAACCAGGTGCTGGAGAGTTAGGAGAAAGGAAGAGTCTCTAGCTTTATAGTTCCTTAGTAGTGTCACAGCCAGGCTGAGGAGGAGTATCTTATCTGATTTTTTTCTGATCTCAAATGGGCGTTGTGAGGCTTATTGAGATAATGTTTGTAAATTGCTCTGAAATTCTCCAATGAATTGTGCACTAGGAATGCTAAGCATTGCTCCTTGTGGATTGTTTTGAAGATGGAGCATTCATGATGAATTGTTCCTACGCAGAGAAATCACATCCTGTGGAAAGAAAAGGGGCCATTAAGCACCCTTTCACTAAACATCAACTGGAACTGCTATTTGTTCAGTTATTTGGTGAAAAAGACCTATGCCTGGTGGAATCGGACATCTTCAAGCTTACCAGGATGAACCTAAGCACTGAAATAAATATTGAAGTCACAACACTGCGGTGAATGGGTGAACAGGTATTTCAGGTCTAAAACTGAGATATTTTATTTTGTTTTGTTTTTTTTTTAAACTGAATTTTCAGAGTTCATGAAGCACAGGCGAAAATGAGAGAAGATTTTCAGAGGAAGACAGCACAACTTAAAATCCAAGTTCCCAGGCAGGGCATTTCTCAAAGCTTGTCAGAAGAAAAGGATGAACCCATTGGTTCCTCTGAACTGACCAACAAGGACCACGGGTGCTATGAACCCACTCCTATCACAGAGGGAACAGGGCCAGATGCTCTCTCTGCAAGCCCTGCGCTCTCAAGACAAGATCACTGTGACACAGTAAAAAGCAGGGAGCTGGATCACAGCTCTGTTTCATCGTATCTCAAACTTCGTTGCTACCATCAGAATGAGAACACAAGTAGATTTGCCTCTCCCTGTTATAACTTGTATTATACACACAAATTATAGCCTTTTTTAATAAATTGTCTTACAGAATAGTCTGCCTAAACATACTAAACTGCTCCTAAAATGCTGATATGGAGAAAAATGCAGCCTTTCTGATGTTGCTTTGCTCTGATTTTTTCACTCTGCCAGAAAGGGGACTGCTACCATCTTAATTAAAATGCATTACCTACCGCAAGACTTCACTATTTTAAGATAAAATTTACATCTTTTATTAACTCACCTCACCTATACACTTAGCTCGCGATGCCTCTCACTGCCCATCTGCCATCCCTGTACAGTAAGTCACTTGATATTCCACCCACCAATTTTTCCTAACAACCACTGTGCAATTAAACTCAACACGTTCTGTTGTGAGGTAAATTAGGCACACCTGCGGCCAGACTTCATTTGAACTGCATCAGAAAAGGACCTAACAAGGTGAGAGCGTACCACAAAGTTATAGGCCTGTCAAGCAATTAGGTTTTCACTTCTGGGACATCCGCACAGTGCAATTATGCTACACATTACAACCTGGCTAATCTTCTGAACAAATGTCATGTCTCGGAGAAGCTAGTAAAAGCAGTTCATCTGCAAATGTGTCTGCTCTTAAGCCTCCACCTTATGCACATAACAACCTAGGGGAGATTTTTTTGTGATATGAAAGATGGGGTTTTTTTCCATAGAAGGTTTTCTAAACCCTGCAAGTACCTTTTCATCCTTTTCACCTCTTCTTAACCTTTTTGAGAGGAGGTGCTGCAGCAAATAGACCAGAAAGACTTTTGTACTTGAATTTCAACACAAAGCAAGAAAATACTTGGTATTATAAGCACAAGCGGTAGCTTTAGTTTGGTCCATTTTGAGTATTTATGGTGGAAACCCACTTATTACATCCTAGAAACAGCGTTAATAAATTGTATTTCCACTAGACCCCAAACAGAAGCGCCATTTGTTCAAAAAAAACCTCAGCAGGAAGTAGATATTTAATTTTATTAATTCAGATATTAAGTGTGAGTGTCCTGGCAACAACACTCCAAACTAAATTCTGCACTGGTGATAGGTGAGATCTTTGGTAAGGAAGTCAGCCAAAGCCTGCAGTGACAAGCAGCCTCCACTTCTTTATCAAACAAGATCTTCCCTATGTCTGACTCAAGCTGGACAGAGGATGGAGACTGTTGGCAGTACTGTTGGCAACGTTTTGCTTTACTCCGATAAATATGTTTCATTTTCATCTGTATTTCAGGTATGGGGTTAGTGTGTTCAATTAAGCCTACAGATGAGTTCTCGCTATACTTGCAAAATACAGAATTGTTAAGATATGACAAGCATGCTCTACTTTGATGAGTAAAAAAAGCTCGGATTTGGATCATTATCTGCGATTCTGGAAGAGAAGCTGTCCACAGGGGCACAACACTGTTACAGGGTGGAGGCAGGAGAGAGCACAGGAAGAGGAGACATTTGAAGTCAAATGGTAATTCTCATCCTTTACTCTATTACCCTTTAATTGGCTTTTTCCCAAGAAATATCTGACAACCG
>NC_071407.1:32277479-32284979 GCF_017976375.1 Cuculus canorus
CTTCTACAAGCATAGCTAATTATAGAGCATAAGAACTATTAATTTAGGGTCATTTCTAGAATATTTGCATTGAAAGAAATCTGCAATAAGAATGTTATTTAAAGGGATTGGTTTAAAAATTAAACTTGAGCTTTACCATTTTGCCCTGCACTTACTTCTGTCTCAAGTTTTTGTGACTAAATTCCATGCATGGAACTAAGACAGTAAATAGAAATGGATGGATCCCGCTTCCCGATTAAGTAAGCAGAAAACTAAATGTTAGTGCTGTTGTCTGGAAGCAACAGCAACAGCTGCAAGAGGACACAAAGGAATAAGTGTACAAACCCCTGGCCGCAATCTAGAGGCAGGAGGGAAGAAGAAAGGAAAAATATGATTTAAAAATGAGTCATCAACCTTGGCCAGGAGATAAGAGAGGTGGAGCCAAACTGATCAGCAGTGAAATTGCTCTGGAAGACATGGCTGGACTCTATGATCCAAGAAGTCTTTTGCAACCTGGTGATTCTATGGTGATTCTATGAACTAGTACAACGAGGGCAACCCCACTGGGACACCCCAGGATGGCTGTCCCAGTAGTCACGATGCTGTGACTCTCTCTATCACCCCACAGAAGCAGGTTTGTCAATGCATTTTGGGTTCTACTGGAAAGCTGTGCAGATGTGCTTGCAGACATGGATCCAGCCAGCCAGTTCCCTGGGACAGTGGCTCCCTGGCAGTTGCCCACAGGACTGGCAATCACCCATGGGACTGAAGGGTCAGTGTGGTTCTAACTGCAGCAGAAACATCCCAACCCCACCTTTCTCCAGACTTGCTGTAGATTGGACAATCTCTGGGCGTTGTGCTGCAAAAAGGTTTGGTCCTCTGCTATGAATATCAGTAGGATATTTGCCTCTGATAACGCTTGTGGGATCTAAACCAGAGCGCCAATTATTCAAATTTTATATAGACATAATCAACATCTGACAACGTAAATAAAAATAACTCCACGTGTATTGATAGACTTGCACATGCTTCTGCTAAAGGTCATTTTAGACCATAATATTTTATAAGTTTTTTTCTTTAATGTTGTAATTTTGTAGGATTGTTTAAGTATTTTATTGCAGCATCTGTGAATACCTTGTGAAGCTTCCGTGAAAAGAATTTATTTGCCACTCGTTTCAGTGAAAACAGAGCTCCGTTTACAGATAACGTGAAACTTGTGTTCTAATAAGAGATACATCTTTAATTATTCATTATTACACTTATTGGTATCTTACATCGCACTTAATGGCAAAGAAGATATCTGTTCTGTGCTGGAGCCTCAGCAACAGCCACGTGTTCAAGTGGAGCGGTGTTGAGCACCAGCAATTTCTTGGTGCAGCTGACAGACAGAGCCATTTCAGCAGGACCATTCAGCATTGTCCTGTTGCTTTTCTACTTTACCATTACCACTAACCTGCCTGTGTGTCCTACAGAAAAAGAAAGGCTGCTCTCAAAAGACCTAAGTTTCTCTTCGTGGTGCATATGGTCTGGTTTCAACCTTATGGTCTAATGTGAGGCCCGGGGGCTTGTGCCAGGGCAAACCGAAGAGCAGATGGAGTGTACTCTGCAAAAGGCATTTTGGTTGGTGTCATTTGCCCTAATAAATAAAGACTGGTTTTGTTCTCTTATCTGGTTGTTATAGTATGGGCTAAAACTTACGTAAGAGCAAAGATCTCACACTAGTGCACATCTTAAATTGATTTTTAATTACTATTCATCAAAACACATATAAACTCTCTCATGGTACCATACATGAGATTTGTAAGTAAGCACTTCAAGACTCTTCTATTTCTAAAAGGCACTAGGTGCTGAGCAGCCCATTTTGAGGCAGTGTTCAATGACAGGGTTCTTCCAGTGGGGATCTGCAGGCAAGAAGCACAGAATGAGGCCCCAAGAACAAAGACCCTTGTGTCTCTCCATTGCAACAACCCCAGAAGTTTTTTCTCTCCTACAAAGTTAGGCAAGGGATAATTTATCTGGAAACCCTTAGTCAGCACCGGGCCATAGTCCTGTTCAGATTTGCAAAGGCGAGGCAGCCATCAGCTTCAGACATTGTGTTCCTCATTGTTCACCTTGGTGCCTGTCCTGGGCTGTTCTCAGCTTGTAGCTGGTGTCTCATTTTCAAGTAATTTCTCCAGGATGTAAGAGGTACAACCTCATACCGGCGCAGAGGTGTGTCCTCATGGCCTGTAGGACCTCTACCTTGACCCCCAGGTGGAGCGGTTGCCAGTGGGTGCCTTGTGGAGAAAACAACTGGTGGATGAGCTCCATGTCCACGGGAAAAACGAAAGATTGGAAAACCTATCTAGGAGGAACATCTGGGCTATTGTCAGCAACTTACATGCATTTACTTAATTGCAATCTTGAATGAAATTGTCCGTCATAAAAGATGCCTCGAGAATTTTGATTTTAGCTGTCTATCTGCACAAGTTGCAACGTACACTCATATCATTTGTCTTAATTTTATTTCACTATCACTAGCTGTAGACACTACTTCAGAAATATTTTGAATTTAGTTTTAATTGTACAGCTTTCAACGCAACATTTCTCTTTGTGTTGAAAGCATCACGGTGATTTATCCTCATTATTGTGTAAATAGGTTTCGGCAGTTCTCAGTAAATAAAACAAAGAGTGACAGGAGGAGAAGGGGGAATTTGCTTTCCTACCAATTAGAGTAGCCTTAGGCAGTACTTTTAAGAGGAGATAAATCCTGCAAATCACTAAAATGATCCTGTCACATGCACCAAATATTAAAATCACACAACGGCGCACTTCATACAGTTTGCTTTGGTTTAATGAGTTGGGGTGGGCTTCGTCATGAGGTTTGCATCTCGCAGTTGGGGACTGTTGATTGACAGTGAAGATCATGCCCAAATGCAGCTTCCTAACCAGTAGGGCCAGATGGAAAATCACAATTCATGTTTAATATGCAGTTTTTCAGCTAACGAAAATTCCCAAATTGTCTCCTCACCTCCTACCTGAAAATTTTTTTCCTATAATAAATGCAAAATATGCTTCATATTAGCCAAGAGTGGTTTTTCCCCCTTCCAGCAAGTTATTAAAAAAAATCCTGTATAAATGATCCCTATTAAGTGAACAACCTGTTAACTTCTTCAATTATGTAAGTTATCAAAGATTAAAAGATAAGTTTACAAAACATCTGTTGTCACACTTAGACACTTTTAAAAATAGCTGAGTGGTGTGTCATGGTACAGATCGGATCACAGAAAAAGAAGATAGCCCAAAAGTACCAAACAACAAAAAAAACCTACTTTGTTCTATGCAATTTTCTGGCAAACGGAGACAAACGGAGACTCCTGTGCCACGCTGGTGAGGACGCTGTGACTCCTTTTGAATTTGCCGTTATGGCAGAGAATAAGACTGGTAAGGTCTTCAAGGGCATTTTTAGCCACTAGCACAAAACATGCCGATATAGTGTAATATGTGTTGTAAAGAGATGGTTGATATCAAGCTTTTGATGATAAAGAAGACGTAGCAGACATATTGCATAATGCTGTAGGAGCCCTTATAGCTCACAGCCTCACCGTTACAGCTCAGAGTTCTTATTTTCGATTATTATCTCCCCCTACACTGTTCTCCTGCAGTCAAGTTTTACACTCTGACATTTATACTTAGTATATTGAGCAATGATTGTTACCTTGTTCCAGCATTTTTTGTGCAATGCTTTATGAGAGTGGAACTAAATGTATGACAGGAACCCCAGTAACCTGAGACCCTGGGTCAGTAATGTATTAAAACAAAACAAGACACACATGGCTTTGGCACAGCAAGAAATCATGCAGGAATGGGGACTGAGACAGGCCGAGATAAAGAAGGCCTACCTAACAGCTGCAATTATAGCCTTCGTTATATGAGTCAATCCATTACTGCATATAGGCTTGACAAATTACCATAAATGCCAAGCCAGAACAACGGCGAAGTAATTTAGCTTCATACTGGACACTTTGAAAGTTGGTACATCTAAATATCTCAGTGAGGACTAATTAATTAATCAGTCTTGGTGGTGGTATAATGATTATGATCTTTTTTTAATTTAAAAACTCGTTCCAACTAAACAACTGGCAAATTATCGTTATAGTGGTTAGAGGATAAAATCATTGATTTGTAGTCTTATTCCAAATGGAATAGCGCATCAATTTGTAAACGTCCCAAAATAAATACAAGTTCTTCTTTACTACTTTCAATAATGTATATCTGCACATTAAAGAATTTACATTAAAGAAATGTTCGCTGTCAACTACCCACAAGTCAACAAATGCTTGTGTAATCTTCACACGGTATCGATTTACAAGTATTAAATTATATGATTGCATTTTATCACTTTCTCTTATGTAGAATAGAAGTCCTACTCAGTGCACAAGAAGGAGAATGATGATTAACATTACCTCACACTTCTTTTTGTATCGCCTGAAAAATATGTAGCACCATGAATGACTTCTACAGGGCACATCTTCCTAGCTTTCTAATTTATTAAGTCAATATCTTATCAACCTCTTCATAGGCATTTTCCCCATCACATTTAAGCATTTCAAAATTAACAGCACTGTCCTTCTAGGTGATAAAATTACTGCTATATTACTGGGTTTCAGTCAGGGTGAAGTACAAAGAGATTGAAACCTGCTCTGCTGGGCTGGGAGCCATTCTGACCACCCGGCTGTGATTTAACACAGTGAATCCAACCGACCACCACGGCGGCATCGAGACCTCTGGGCTGGCTCCACCTGGACCAGCGCAAGCTGCAGGAGGTCTGTGCTTTGCCACCAACAGCTTGGCTTTCCCGTACATAATCTACTACATTCCAGTTGAATATCCTTAAACTCTCATTCAGTTTATGCTTTGTATTTTCCAGGGTTTTCTTCTGTCCCACCTCACATCTGCCTTGCACAATCGAATGGGTTTCATGGCATAGTCCACACACCAGGTCTGATAGTAGACGCAGGGTGAGCACTCGGGAAGCCTACAGTTAAAGGTCCCGGTGGCTGTTAAGCAGTGAGTGGACAGAGAAGGATGCCGCAATGCTGAAAAAGTGGTCATGACTCATTCAAGATGACATAGAAATTATGTGATGGAAATAGACATAGAAATTGTATTTGAGACTTTATTCATTGGGTGACCAGGATCTACCTGGAGAAGTGATGCCTGCCTTCCTCTGCCTCAGACACTGCATATTACCTAACTTTATCTACAAATGAACAAAGAAGGTTCAGGTAAGTCTCCCTCACTACACAATCATGGTCAGTGCCCTGAAAAATATGCATAGTGGGCACTAATTGTAGAAAGGGTCACAGACATGAGAACTCATCATTTCAAGACCTTATCAGATCTTGTGTTCATAAAGAGGATATTCAGGTTACAACAGACAACTTTAATGCTGCCAAACCCAAAATTGTCAGTGTTAGACTTTTCTACCTCAGTGTTTTTAACATATTTCTCTGTGTAATTTCCTACTTTTAAAATTGGAAGATAGAAACGATTGAACCTGGAATCACCAACCTTTTCTACAAAGTGTGCAAAGAAACAGAATTTCAGAAGACCTCTACCCCCACCGGTAAATTAATGCTATTAAGCTCTTAGTCCATTGCTGGGTTGTGTTCTTGCCTGGATGCTTGCTGTGAGCAAGGTAACTTTGGTGCCGCCGGCCACGGGGCTGTGGCAGCTCAGCACTTCTCACATGACAACTTAGTCTAATTGAGTGGGACAAATTATCTTACAATGGACTCTGTGCAACAGCAGCAAGACTAAATCTATACTCCAGCTAACTCTGAACACATAATTTAGCTATAAGAGACTAGCAGCATCAGTGGTTTCTACAACTATCTGCTAACAGCAAAAAAAATTAAGTCTCAAAAAATTCTGATTTCAGTTCCAGAAAGCAGCGTAATATGTCCATAATATGCAAGCTCAGAGTTAGAAAAACATTTTTCTTCTTGCACTGCCTACTGCATTTCTTTCTCTTATTGCCTCTGACCATGAATCTGTGCTCCACACTGCTGGTGGTGGGAAAGCAGAGGAGGAGGTTTATTGCCTGGCTCTCAGCAGGAAAGCTCTGAAGAGAAGAAAGTCCCCTGCCCTCAAGCACTACAGCCCAATACCTGCGAGTAAGAAACAATCGCAAGAAAATAAAGTCACGTTCTAGCATTTAAATTCATTATCGGCTTTTCTCCCTCTATGTATTATCCAGAGTATAAAACATCCAATTTTGTTATTTGATGCTAATCCTATTGGTAGAGCCACAGTTTCAGAGGATATTTAGACTGACTTATTTAGTCTTCTCCACCTTTGACTATCCCTATCCTTTCTAAGAACAGAGTCTTTTTGATGTTAAATAAAAAGCTGAGACATTTAAATGAAGGACTTCAAAATTCAAGCACTGACTATGCTGTCTCATAATCTCTAATAAAAGGAGATAGTGGGCACTAATGAACAGTTATGATTTGTTATCAGATACAGTGTCTTTATCACACTGGGTTTTTTAGTTTTCCATTTCTAGACAATCGGTGTTGTCTGTGACACTACCTTGTTGAGAAGGAGAAGCCTACTTTCTGCAGGTGAAAGAGGTAGATGTTAGTCCATTCATCCACAGGGCTATTAGAAGCTTTTTGTATGTAAAGCTCCTTATATCCTGGCCACATACATTAGAGCAGGGCAAATAGTTAAAAGACCAAATAATTACAACTATTACGGTATGCGTTGCTCACACCTTCATTGGGAAACGTTAAACAAAACTGGAGCATACCCACTGCCTTAGAGCAGATCTCCATAGATCAATGGAAAGCTCTGCTTCAATAGGAGTTGCTCACTATCACTTTGGCATTGATACTTTATTTGTATGTATTGAAACACCTTGAAAAATACAGTCTTTTACACTCCTAGCATTAACCCAAACCTTGTCAGCTAAAGGTACAGTGCTCACCACTAAGCAAATTCTTTCACCGAAGTCGGCTTACCGAAGTGCTGTCCATACCAAAACAAATCAATCTATTTCATTTTATCTGTAGTTTTTGAACTGGTTGTTCCTTGTCTTATTTCAGAATGAATGCTATTCCCTGACGCAAATCGATCTGAAATTATAGAGACAAAACAACTATGTGTTTGTCCTGGTGATGCTGAAAAGAGAATCCCTGGAGCAGGGCTTGGGACAGCCTTCAGAAAGGGGAGATGGCAGTCCTGATGAGCTTTATCAAGCCAGGAAATGTTACTAATTCTCCTCTATTTCTCAATGCACTCTTATTTTTCTTCCTAAATGACAATTAAATTCGAATGAAGTAATTTTTTAATGACTGGCCTGCTTTCTCAAGAGTGTGCGCTGGACTAGAGTTACAGGCTCCAACTGCTTTCCTTCAGCCCTGCTTCATCCAAACCCACCATCGATGGCTTTTTAGCGGTGACTAAGTGGGAGCCTTGCTGGTTTCTGCCTTTTTAAAATTCTGCACTTGCACAAAAGGAACCTGTAGATGGTTC
>NC_071407.1:32287479-32309979 GCF_017976375.1 Cuculus canorus
TAACATGGAAACAAATAAGACATTTCCCTAGGCTAGCTCAGATAAAGTGGACAATTACTATTGGCATTCCACATGTAAATATTTAACACTTCACAGCTAGTTTGCACCTAAATGCCCATTAGATGTTGCTACAAGCCCGGACACCATTTCCCTGCAGAGCCAGACGAGTCTTCTTCCAGCCGGGTTTATTGGATCAGGGAGACCACAAATCTTCTCCTAAGTGGCAGAGAGAGGGGACAGGATTTGGGAGATGCCTGCCACCGGTGACACGAGCTGGTGCTCCCGGGGAAAATCAGACAGAGCAGGGTCGGAGGCAGAACTGCTGTTTATCAGGTATCTGATAAACCCGTGCCGTAGTTCATTAGTCACAATGATCAAATTTGCTGCCTCCCGGCACAGCGCTGCTACCTGTTGGCATGGTCCTTCTCCATCCCTGCTCCAAGGGGATGGATGCGATGCCTTGCTCTTGCTGGGGATGGAGAAAGAAAGCGGCCCTGATCCCAGCGAGACCTCTCCTGCTCCATTTTCTGTATACAATCTTTTATATTTCTCCTTCATCCTTTCCATGCGCTTATCATCCCTTCATCACAAGAGATCCCGCTGTCACGAGCGGGCCAAGCTCAGGAAAAGGAGAATATTGCAACCCGTGTACAAATAGCGATATCGAAACAACTTATCGGAACACGCAATGATGTGATGCTGATAATACATCCCTAATCGTTTATCCGGTTACTAAACCCGCCAGGATGGCTGTCCTGTTTGCATTTCTCATGCCAGGCATCCCCACTAAAAAAGGCAATAGTGGTCTCACCCTTTTATTTGCCACAATCGCCGGTACAAACGTAACGTGCTTTCTTAGGATCCCAATTTAACGAGTGGCTGGCTAATCCAGTAAGTTTTTTACTGTCTAAAAATAGCAGCAAAGGTTTAAAACGTTAGCAACTATGCAGTATAAAGGGAAAAGCAATAAAACTATTTAAATGCCTATGTTTAATAAAGTGAAATTAGATCGTTGTTTTTTCAGCTGTCACTTATAACAGTTGCTTCGAAATAGACAATGGTAACAAAAACGCCTGCTTGTTTTTTTCTTCTCTTTTCTGGTGCACGTTTTAACTAAGAAATAGCCTGTACTTGAGTGTTTTATCTCAGGAATGGCAAATGTGGCTCAGAAGCCAGTCGTGCCTTCCTGCCTGCATTGTCCCAAGCGGACAGGACAGCACAAGGATGCTGCAGCACAGCAAAAGGACATTCTTCGGTCTTTTCATGCTGTGAGGAGGAAAACACTGGACAGACAAACAGATGGACATTGAGCCTCATGAATACTGCCCTGCCGCATATCAAAACTACAAGCAATTTACTGCAGCAGTTCATTTTTCAAACACAATTAGTTCGCAGCAACACTATTGACCAACTAATGTTTGTTTGCTCAACAGCTGGGGGTGAGTTATTACTCTTCTGTGCCACACAAACCGAGGACAGGGAGCTCCCCATTTCTGAGAGTCCATGCCCAGAACCACCTCCTCGGAGCGGATGCTTGCTGGGGGAGCGAAGGGTTCAGGCTGCATTAACACGCAAGGATGCTGTATCGCTAACAGCATGATAATCTCTGGCAGTCCAATTAGTTCAGGCCATTGGCAACTCTGTGTGTTTGCTTTCTCTTTTCCCAACGCTTGACTTCTTCCCCGAGTTAACAAGCAAAAAAATGCATATCAGAAAAGCAGAAGGAATTTGCCCCAAATTATTCAAAGGGTTTTCTGGGCCACTGCTTAGGAAGCAGAGAAACTCCTAGGATGATTCCAGAGGGCTGGGAGCAGGAGCCCTTTACAGCAAGGCAGAGCAGCAGAGGCTGGAGCTACTTTTATTGCTATTGTTTGTCTACAAATCTCCCCACGCCAAACAATGATGTTGTCCAAAGCGAGCTGTTTGCTATTAATGACTCATGAGTACAATAATGCTGCCAGCCCCCTACTAGGTGTTTTGTCAATGTACTTAAATTTCTAAAGTCTCAAACTGTTGCTATTTGTTTCCATCCATCCCCCAGCACTTTGCACAAATGTCTGTGGACTACCCCTGCTCCAAAACCCTTCACTCTCAGCACTGACCTTTGTGCTCTGGAAACAATTACTCCTGGAAAGCCTGTCAATATCATTATTTTTACAAGAAATCAATACGCTTCACAAAGTTAATGGGGGATTCAGGCAGCAAGCGTTTACCTTCTTACTGTCAGTGGTGCAGCGGGCTGTGCTCTGGCACAGATGACAGATTCGCCTAGACACCGAGCAGACAGTAAGCAATGGGTGTAAAGGAAAAATAGGCTGCAAGCAGGCGTGGAAAACGTCAGCTTCTGCAGGCATCTATGCTCTAACAAGCCAAAGATGTCAGCCTCTTGTAGTGTCCACTCTGGAGCAAGCAAAGAATACAGGGAGCTAATGAAACGGGGATTAGGAAACGGGTTTTCGCTTCGCGAGTAGAAATAAACCGGTTTCAAAACGCCGGGGGTAAATATCTGTGGGTTTTCAACAAGCGGGGGTCCTTGGCAAGGATTGTTCAAGCAGCCGGAATTGCTGCTGCAAAAGAATTCCACAGGAAAATACAATCTACGAACCCAGTCCCCAGGTTTAATTCATCCCCTTTATTTCACAGAGTTTAACTACCAGGAGAGAGGTGAATTTTGTCATATTTAGCTCAATTTCCTCTTACAGAAGTGTGAGGCGAGTCTCAGATACTTTGTATGTACTGAATTTAAACAAAAAAAATGTGGAAAGTGATCACTGTAATGCCTTTACTAGTAAAGATGTAATAGTTAGCTATTTTTATGCTAATAAAATACTCATATTGTTATTTTAAGGGTGTTTCTAAAATATTCACAGAAGCTTTAACTAAACTATTTTTCAAAGATATAATAAAAGTGGAATAAAATCACATAAAATGCATTATTTATACGTTAAACGGAAATCGGAGAATATTCTAAGGTGTTGCCCACGACAAAAACCTGCACTCACAAGGATGCTTCAGGCAACCCTTTGAGCCCGCTACGACACAACCTTATCACACTCGCTGTGTTTCGTATCGCCACCACCCAGATGGGTTTCGAGCTGCACTAGGATGCTTCTTGTCAGTAGCCCTGTGAACTATGCGATCGTACAGCAACAAGAGATGTGTTTTCATAGTAATATTTTTTTTTATTGCCCCAGTTTCTGCTCTTCTGCTGTTCGTTATCAGCATCCAGGCTCGAAAATGAGCCCTTCTTCTGCACAACCTTGCCACAAAGCAGCTGCGCTAAGGCACAGGATCGCCTGCTCCTGACGTCACTCATTTTCATAGCTGAAATCTAGTAAAAATCAAAGCATAAACAGCATCATGCTATAAGCACCAGGCAGTACTTTCAGAATATAGAAGGAATCGCAAGCGTACCGAGCAGCCTTGGTGCTCCCTGCTTCTCCAGCCTCAAAGGGAAGGACTAGATGACTTCAACACATGGTGGGGGTTAAAACATACTAAGAAAATTTCTTCAGCTTCCCTCACTGCTATCAACAGTTTGGAATTTACACTAGCCTTTACATCATTACCCCAGTCGTTCACAGCTTTTTAAGGCTTTAATGCAAACCACATGCAGAACCAAGCAGCAGTGGGCTGGGTGGGATGGGAACCCTCTCCGAGGGGAAAACCAACAAACAGATCTCTTGTCTACAAAGCACAACTCAACACATTTTTCATGCATTGTGGGCTTCTCCAGAAGCAGCAAGCTGTTTAAAAAAATACCTGGCCCAAATTGAGCATTTGCTTGACATGATGGAAAAGTGAGTGCTATTTTCTGTTATATTGCCCCTATTCTACATCGACAAGAATATATTTTTTTTGCTGTTCCCAACTGATTTCACAGTAGTGAACTCCGTTTATGAATTATCTGACACATTTCTTGCAATTCTTCTGACAACAGTGCTCAGTGGAAATTTCAAGGCACCTCTCTTCTGACAAGTAGAAATATCAATATTTGAATAAATTGTGGATTTTAAACTTCTCACTCTGATGCACCACAGCAAGGAAGACTGAATTTTTCTTTTACTGGGTCTAATCCCCTTGAGCCTAAAGGAAGAAATCTGTATGCAGCGTTTCATTACAAGAAAGCTGTACTGAGTGACATTTGAAGCACACATCTAAGTCGACCTGATGAAGTTTACTTCCTTCAAACAACAAATAGCAGCTTTGTATTATTTCCCCTTCTTGGGGGAAAAAAAAAGCAAAAGCATGATGTCTAAGCAAAAAGCCGAAATGTTGATTCACAAATTGACAGGCCAATCTTTAAACAAATGTGTTTCTTGGGGGAAAAATGCAGCTTTGTTCAAGCTGAGCATTTTTCTTGTGCCTGACAGAAGCATTCCGGGGCTGATTAGAAGGAACTTGTTAGGGCTCCGTCTCAGACACTCTGACTCCACTTTTTAACAAGCATGCAAAGAAAACAACATAAAGATAACAAAACATTGTCATTACCATCTATGGGCTCTATTTGGGCCTTTATTTTTGCTTTTGCTTTTTTTTTTTAATGCTTACTCTCTGAAATTTCTCCCGGCTCATCTTGCGCCCAGCCACACCAGCACATCGGATGTGTGGGGTTTGGGTCCATACACAGTATCCTGCTCTCACCCCAGGAGGTGTGGGGTGCCCAGCAGGGAAGTGGAGCTCTCCTGTACTCCCAGGAACACTGCCGGACACCCTGCGAAGTCTCTGGCTCTAAAATGAAGGCAGCAGCCTGGAGGGACAGCGCGGTCCTCATGTCGGAGCCCTCTCTCTGCCTGTTCATGAGATGTTTGGGTACCTGGTGAGACCAGCTCCACTCACCTGGCATGCTAACAGACAATATCAAATAACCACTTAATAAATCACTTCTTACAGTTGCCAAGCAGCCCCAGGGCTGTCCTAACATCTCCTTTAACTCTTTGTCCAGAGGGTTTCACTGCCAAAGCCAGTCCATCCTCTCACAACCAGAAGAACAAGTTATGAGTCTCTTCTTGATGGATTTACCCACAAAAGTCTTCCTCCATCATAAAATATTCTGGCGGAAATGTGCTGGAAAATGTCTTTTAGCAAAAACTTCTATATTACTGCAGGCTGTAGTTCAGGACGCTGTATTCTAAGGGGCAACATATGCCAGTTCCTCGGTTATCATCACTCGGTTATGTGATGCCACTGTATTTACAAACCCATTCTCATGCACACCGCACCTCCAGAAGTCTTATCAACAGTAATTAAAATAGTATCTAAGCTGAAATAAAACAAGACAGAAGAAAAGCAAAGATCTGATTGGAAAGACTTCTCCCTACGTGATACTCAAGATCAGCTAGGACTGTTGAGGAGATACATGTGGGACACGGATGCTCCACAGAAGAAGGAGCGTTAACTGAAGGAACAACGACACAGACACAACAGTCAAGAGGCCAGACCTACAAAAACATTTTTAACCGGAATATATTATTGCAGTCATCTGCTACTTAGTTCACGCTGGTGGAGATACAAAATCTGTCAAAAAATTTTCCTACTGAAAGCAAAGTCAGTTTTCAGGGATGTTTAAATGAAGTAGGACAACACCTAGAATTACTAAATAGAATAACACGGTCCCTAATCTGTGTGTGTGACCACCGATGAATGCATCATAGTGTTCGTTTTTGGTCCCGGACAGGGACAGTAATATCTGGGTTGGAAAGAGTGAGGTGTGGAAGAAGAGCCAGTTCCAGGACCAGTAAAAACCACTTGTGTGAGGCACAGGGTGGCAGACAAGATGCTGGGATGCAGAAGATGTGCCAAGGCAAGAAAGATCTGGATCCGGGCATATGTCATGGTTACAGGCACCAGTGGCAAATAAAGAAGCGTGAAGATAGAGGTGCAAGAGACAAATTTGATCCCGAGGAAGCATCTCATGCCCAGAGCAGCTACCCAGGGCCAAGCAGGAGGGTTTGTCCAGACAGCACTGCAGGTGGGCTCCTAGGGCAGGACCTCCTGTAGGAACACCACAAAGAATAAAACGTGCTACCAAAAGGCAGCCCTTGTCCCAGTGCGATGGAAACCTATCTCCCTGTAGCCTGAAACCTCGCCATACAACTGAAAGATTTGTGGCAATACCAGAATTATAAAAACATTTTTCAGAGGTGAAAAAAAATAAAAAAATATCTCCTATCTTGTGCCTGAAAATTGTCGTAAGTGTTTCATGGTAGACCAGGGCAGATATGCTGGTGCCACTGTAAATGAAAAATGATGCTACGGGGAATTTCTCATTACGTCAGATACACTTGCACTCTATTCAGCAGACCTCAGGCTTCTTCTCTTGTTCAGTCTCAGAAGTGGCACAGGGCCAGCCTGACACTGATCTGTCTCTGCAGATGCAAGGTAATCTTTTTTTGAAAAAAAAAACAAAATCCCAAACTCTGAGTACTTTGCCACTCTTTTTTTTTTTTAATTTTTGAAAGAAAATAAACCACTACCTATGTCCTGAGTGGTTCAAACATTCGCAAAGTTATTGGATTTGTTAGGCTTCCAATAATTTTTATTTTCACTGCCATATAATTAATCCAATCTTATTCAGTTATACAGTTCTGCTGAATGAGAGGGCTGATAAACTACCGATGCTTTGCACATGCTGCTTTTCTTTTCAGGAACACACTCTTGAGTGTCTCTGATAACTTCAAGTTAGGGTAAAACATTCAGAATCATCTGCTTGAAGTTTATACTCTCTATCAACATGCAGGTTTTTTCCTGTACCATTCTGCGGATTTGCAGTAAGATTTATGTTACTGAAAAATATTGTTGCTTTCAAACTATGCTTTTATGTACTCATGCAGGAATTTATAAATATAATGTAAATTATTATGTTCCTTTTTCCTTAAATCAGTGTAAGTATTCATGTTGTAGGTTTTTACCTTTTTGTTTCATATTTCCTTTTTTCTCCCCCTTGCTTATGTGCACAAGAAAAAAACCTTTCTTCGCTCATGTAATGGGAATGAGATCAAGTTCCCAAGAAGAGACGTTTCATAGAAAACACTCTTTTATCCACACTGAATCCTATGCTGAGGAGAGCAGCAGCAATCCAGCTCACCACAATCACATTGGAAGGCACGCGTTGGTGCTACAGAAAACGGATAAGCAAGCAAAACAACTTCACTGCTATATTCTAGTGGAAGATGTGTAGGTATTTGGACACCTGTTAAGAAATCAACAAAAATTTGCTTTGGTGGGGAAAAAAATATTAATAACTAAAGTCAGAAATGGGTCTTTTTTCTCTCAGCCTTACAAAAGACAGTAAAACTAGTGTAAAATCAGTGTAACTTAATTGACTTTCCAATGCTAATTTATGCTAATGGAGGTTCTGGTCCATAGTTTTCACCTGGGAACTCAATAGCAATGAGTGATGGCTCCAATTAGTCATTATAATTGTGAGTTGCTAAAGCTAATATTAGTAGAACTGCATGACATTCTGGGTATCTCCCCAAACTTTTCTGATAATAAGCACTGTTCCACACAGCTGGATCATATTTAGCTGCAAGTGTGTCTCAGGTGGGTCTTGCAATCTTTTGGGTCATCTGCGAGCACTTGCAGAGCGGTCTCCTTTATCAAAAAATACCACTAAGTACCCACACATCCTGGCCAATAGTAGATATAACCTGATGAATATCCGATTGTTGCCCCCATACTAGGCACCTGTTTAATATCTAGGCATATATCAAATGGCTAGCTGGATATTTTATCTGACGAGATCCGTGTTGGATTACAAATGCAGGACATGTTCTTTCAGTCAGCACCTACAAACAATAAATTGACGTTTTGGTTTGGGCACGAAGAGCAACCTCTGTCTATTAGTCACAATCAAGACTCTCCGTGTTTCACAGTAAGGTCTCTGCCCTGTGTAGGGTGATGGATCGGAGATTCTGGGACAACATTAAGTATGTTAAAGGAATGTAAATACTTTCATTGAAAAGAATAAAAATAAATAGACTATGGTATTTTTCCCTCTTGATTAGTTTGATATGGAATTTTACATTATCTATAACTGTTCACATTCTGCAATGATGAGAATTTAAAATTAAAAATACTCAAATATACTTATAAGACTCAGCTTAACAGATGAGTAAGTTCAACAGATGAGGTAAGTAACAGGTGGAAACACTGGCACCTAATCTGAGGCAGGATTTCTGAGACAGATAAATGTCTCTCGATATCTGTACGACTCAGCAGTGAAGAAGCTGATAATGGTTTGATGACAGGCATGAGATGTAATTTGCAACTTTAGCTTTTCAAAGCTCTCTCTCCATTGAGATGGATGGGATAGTTGCTGCTTCTCAGCTGATTCAGGACGGCTGCACACTCAGGCAGGTGTTGCTACGATACTTTCTGCATAGATGGCATTTTGATGTGTTTTTCACACCAGGCTTAAAAAGGGATCCACACTAATCATTCAAATCTGATTCTTTAGTAATTAGAATTAAGTCTTGGCATAATTTTAATGGAGTTGCTTTGTTCTAAATTGTTTAGCCTTTGAAGTAAGTTCTCCACTAGAAGAATGTGGTTTCATTTGACATAAACAGATGGAAAATGTATGAAAAGTATGGATCAACTCTGCATTTGGGTGTTTTTTTGTTGCATAGAGCTCAGCACTACCACTATTCACTAATGAAAGCAGAAATCATGGCTAATGAAATAGGGGTTTACATCACAGCAGATAAAACAAATAGGCTAATTTCATCCTTTACACAAGACTGTGAAGTGAGTATATTACACATAACTACGAACTATCACAGTTTTCAGTCCACCATCTCCACAGACAGTAAAAAGGCTGTTTTGTGAGATACTCCAGTGTGTGTCCCACTTTCACGAGTACCAGCCTATCCAGAGAGCTTGATTAATGTATGGAGAGCAAAAAAGAGAGAATCGACATTAGGTCGTTTGAAATAATTTGCTGAAAGCTTTTTTTTAATTCAATCTGCAGCAAAGTTAGCTTCTCCGGTGAGCGCATAACCACCACCACATGGAGCAGGGATGATGGCTTACGAGCACAGCACCCGTGCTGGGCCTCCCATCCTGTCCTGAGGCAGCAGATCAGGCCATGCTTGCCGTGAACTTGGCCGCTTGGCACTTGGGTGGAAGCAGCCAGGCACCCACGCTGGTGCAAGGCTTCCCTCTCTGAAGTCTGTGTCACTCTGTGCATTCCTTCCCAACAGCATTACCCAAAGGCAATGTTTTCCATCCTTTGGGGAGAACCATGTACAACTTCATCAAATGTTTTAGTCTCATCCTCTGTCCTCCACCTGGGGCAAAGTTTTATAAAGCACTTCAGAACATCTCCACTTCTAAGTAACAGGGTTTTTCTTTATTGAAATAAAAATCTATAGCTAAAACCTAAAGACAGAGCCTAGATTAATTAGTCATGCCTTTAGATATTCGAGTTAATGATAGCTGAAGAACAGTTTATCGTTTACAAAGAAACTACATGCTACTCAACTTGGAAACTGAGGGCTGTATTGAGTATGTTATATAAAAGTTTGTGTCACACAGGCTACCCGAAAGAGCAGGTTGTATACTCATTATGGCTTCAGATGATGTACTAATACCAAGAATAAAATAATACTACAAAGTGAATAACAGAAATAATGATATTGATCATTTCAGTGGATTTGTTCTTTTTACAGGGCAGAGGAATACAACACAGAGCCTGTATTATTCACATAAATTATTTACAGCTTATTATTTAGATGCACTTTTATACAGCAATGAAAGCGGCACTGATTTCCCTCTCAGCGAGCTGTTTTGGAAACAGTGATGCCAGCTTTAGGAGAAAAAACTTGATGGGAGGATGCTCAGGGTTGTCCATGTTAACGGGCACTCTGAAATTACCTAAGGCTTTCTCTAGGGTTGTTCCATTATGTCAGAAGTATTTATGTTGCCAGAAAGCTGTAAGTCAACTGTGGAAAATGTAGCAATGAAATTCTTCGAGAAAGGACAAGAAAGAATGACAAAATAAAGAGAAACAATAGTAGGCATCTGCCACAAACCACTTGATTTGGAGAAGAACAAGAACGTTCCATCTCACAGCACACAGTAATTGCAGAAGACTTTTAACCACTGTAAGATCTGCAGAAGAAGAGGTACAACTAAGCGTTAAGGTGCTTCACTTTTATGGAGGATAATTTTATGTTACTAGAAATAAAGATTTAATTTTTGCCCACAAGGACTTTTTCCCTGGAAAGCATTAACAATAAGAAGAAGGAAGGTTCTATTCTTAGCTTATTTTGGCAACTAATCCAATTAGCAACAGTAGTTGATTGGATAGCCAAGCAACTGAAATGAACTTGCCTATAAATCTTATCTTTTAATAACTTCAGCAACTTCCTTGCATTTATTGTATCTCTGTCTTTTTTAGAATTCATGGTTTCCTGGATACCTCCTAGTATTTGAGACCCTCTGTAGCTCTTTCTTGATTTTCCTATCTGTCTGCAGGCAATATGCGACCTTGGTGTCACCTTCTACTTGGAATAGGGTACTTAGCAGAATGGGAGATCAGATAGCCCAGGACCTTTTTGACGGAAACCACTCCTATTCAGTATTTCTTGTTCCCCATCCACTCGCATCCATGTGCAGTTGTTGGTCCCCTTACTCGATACACCTTTGTTGCTTTTACCCTTTGCTTCTTCTCATCTCCCTTCCTTCTGCTGCTTTTTGTCCACTATTCTAAGCCCAGGCTCAAGATCTCTCCATCTTCCTTCCCAAATCTGTGAAAACTCTTTTTTTTCCAGTGTTGATCCTCCCTTACAGGGTCTCTACCCGTTGTGTAGTTCTCCTTGTTCTTCCTGAATACTCTGACTAAAACACAAGGTGTCAGTGGAGTTTTTCTTCAACAGGCCCTCAACTAGGGAGAAGGTAATTAATTAGCTGAATTTCTCTGGGAGTAGGGGCAGAGGAGTGTTTTCCCACTGGGCTGCCCACTCTGCCGTTTAGATAGGATGAACGTTCCCAAGCCCTATCACTTCTCCACTGCAAACAAATAAATACCTGGTGAATTTTAGAGATCGTTTTCTGTACTTGAAGTCCACAGCTAAGTCAGATAAGGTCTCTACAGTGGATTTAAAAGTTTCAAGGCTGTGGACATAGCGATGGTACAGGAAAATCACATCTAGGTTTTTCTTTAGAATGTAGGAAGTCGCATGAAGGAACTTACTTTACACTCTTAGCCATCCTCTGTTAGATACTATGTGATTATGTAGCTAAAACTACTTTATTTACAAGACCATTCTTCATACAATTGAAACAAATTATTAATTAAATTTGGGGGTTTTTTTAATTAGCTCTCCTCATACCTTGCTGATAAACTTAAAACTTGGGAAAAGGATATGTCAGGAGCTTGAAAGAAAGATGGCTACAGTAATCAGCTACCCTGTATGACACTTTAACCCTCTCTCTGCCGATAAGTCTGACCAGGTCTACTTACACCAAAATTTTTATAGGTGACGATTAATGCCTCATGAATCATTTTTTGGTGCCTGAGTTGAAATCCCAGACTACAATTAGCGCATATCGCCACAACTAAAGTCAATAATAGGTGTGTTTTGGACATATAAAATGCACATTTATGTGTATACATAGATGTACATAACGCATGTACATCGTACAGAATGTATTTACATAAGTACATAAACATGTACACAGGATATGAAAAAGCAAATCCTAGGCATCTCCAGTTCAGCTCTTAGGAAAATACTTAGCTACTTCATTATTCAGCTCTTTGTGCTTCAATTTCCCATTTCTAAAGCAGCGACAATTCATGTGACAAGGACATCGTAGAAGTAAATTTCTGTTCCAGACCTACACAACAGCAACGAGCTCTGAAAGACGGCTCAGGGAGAAATTTGGGTTGTTTGTTTTTGAGGCAAGAGTTGAATCGCGTTCAGTAACTAAGGCATAAGAGGACCACACACAGAACAACGACAGAAAAAAGTACTGAATGAGGTAGGGATCACGTAGGGGTGAAAACCATGTTTCTGATTATGGAACTCAATAACCCAGTGCGTATGCATGGGGAGTGCAGCGAAAGCTTGAAGGGGCAACCTTTATTATTTGCAACCTTAAGAACGTTCTTCTAATTTAATTGTTTATATGTGAAAAAGAAAAAGACAAGAGAGAAACTAGGCCCATTAGTAAATGAGGAAAAGAATAAGATTAATGACAATTCAGAAATAACTAGATCTGGTTCTACACTGGGGATCTGCTCCAGTTACAGCCTTCAGTGGCCAGTCAACAGCACACTACCACAAATCCATAAAGCGAATAAGAAACTCTACTGCAACTGTAGTCACCAGCACATCAAGCAATTTAATTTTAATTTCTATTTATGTTTTGTCTCCCAAAACTTGTATTTTGTGTGGGAGGTAGGTTGTATCAGTGCTCATTAATGCCTAGCATTCTCACTGAGAAGGTAAAATGCAACCTTTAAAATGAGAAAGTGCCACTTTTTGCAGGAGAAAAATTGTATAGAGAGCAAAAAAAGGGTAAGTATAAGCAGCTATTAAAAGGTAATGTATACAGAGTAGCTAGTACGGATATGCCTGCTATATGTGTTATTTAATAAACAGAATATGCAGCCAACAGCTGTTTTAGAAGTAATGAACAAGTGTGGTGATGGTAGGAAAATTAGCACAAGGTGAAGAAGTCGATTCTTGATGAAGGATTAAAACAGCTAAAAGGGTGTTTATTTGGCTCGGTGACAAATGAAAAGGTGTCTGCAATAAATATCTAAAAGAAAATAAAGAATAGGTGTCTACATGGTGAGGTTAAGTAGCTGTTACAACAGAAGGACAAAAGGAGAAAAGAAGAAAGGAAAAAACAGTAGAGAAAGATGCAGGAAAATCCTTTGACAGTGAGCTGTGAAGCAGTCTCCGAAGGGAGATGTGCTGCTTAAGACACCTAAAATCGAACTGCACAAAACCCCAGAAAAAATGAGCAAGCAGGAGCTGCTCATAAGGGACCCCATGGCAAGGCTGCTGGGTGCCAGCACCCGTCTGCTCTCACCAAAGCAGCTGTCGGCTCTTCCATCTCTCTCTTCCTCAAAAGATCACATTTCCATGCTGCTTCCAGTCACCAGACTGTGAGCATGAGGCTGAGTGAGGCAGAGGACTGTGCGTACCAGGGGTGACAGAAGAAGACAAAAAATGGATGAGGTCAATACAGAGGCTGGAATCCATTTGGATTTTTGGAATCCAATCTATGGGATGACACCTTTGTTTGTCAACAGTGATATATTTATGGTAAAACCAGAAAGCTCGGTATGGATAAGGGTTTCATGGTTTGAGTTCTGAAAAAAACTGCCAGTGAAGACAGACCCTGACATAAAATGTCCAAACACATAACCAAGATGGAGAGTCAATGAGCAACGCAAACAGTTCATGAGGGTGGAAGAGGAGAAGGAGCAGCACAGACACGAGAAAGCACAGCAGAGTTCCAGTCCTTCTTGTCCCTCTGAGAAGCAGATCTGCAAGACCACCCCTTCCTGTGGTGTCCATGTAGCAATACTCCACACATTTTCTGGTTTTCCAGATGCCCGAGACAGAAACATGTGCACTAGAATACGTACCCACAACCACTGCTTCCAGATTAAATTATATTTTTGCACATCATAAGAATAATGAGGAAGCCAGTACTCTTTCTTGACCTATTCTCCTTTTAGCATTGTAGTGACATGAACAAGGAGAGTCAACAGGAAGAGAAGAAATAGATGTTTTCAGAGTTTACGCTCAGGCAAAGGGATTTTCATATCTTGTGCGTGGGGAAAGAGTGCAAGAGCCTGACCTTAGAGTGTACACGAGCTGGTGACGACCACTGACATCACTGGTATGGCTGACACGGCAAAGGAAAAGGTAAGGCCAACACTTTGTAAGAATAAACATGAAGAGTAAACTGCAGAGGCCATGAATGCAAGGCACACCATTTGTGTTTAACACAAGGGGTGAGACAGAGCCTGCGATGGCTGCTGTGGTTGCAACAAGAGAGGAGTGAAGGTTCTCACTGCCTTTTGATGCAGGAAAGCAAAACGGTAAGAAGAACAAAGAAGGGAGATTGCTGTAAAGCGTGAGTCTGAGGGTAAGAATTCTTTCCTTTAATGAAACAAAAAAAATGGTATTATAGGAGAAGAATTAATCTGTGGCTTGAAAGTGATATATTCAAAATCAGCTCCATCACTGTGACAGAAGTGACAGAGACCAGCTATGGCATCAGCAGTATTGTCCCAAACTCTTGAACCTGATGTTACCTTTTGCTTACATTTAGTTCGAGTTTACTGCAAACGTTCTGAAAAAGATATTTGAAAGAGAGATTGAGGTATAGGTCTGCAGAAGAAAAAGTCAAGGAGATGAGTGACAGACCTGTAAATCACATAGTTGTAGCTCTTTGGGTGAAGAAGACAACATACAAAAAAAAAAAAGAAGAAAATAGGACCAAACCCAGTCAAAGCTTTTATGAGCAGGAAGACAAAGGAGAAGAGTCAGCACAGAGGATAAAATGCCAAAGACTAAGGAAGGAAAAGATTGCTAAAAGAAGGAAGCCTATGACTGACCAGGACAGAATTGAAAGGAAGTCAGATGACCACGGTGATAGAAAATCAAAAGACTGCTAAAATATTAAGATGGGAACAAAGATAACAAAATCAAGAATGAAGGAAGAGAATGGATAGCAAATTACTAAAGCACAGATATACTGGGCAGAAAGGAAAGTGGAAATGAGGCAGTGTGGACAAAACCACGGTCCGACAGGGCTACATGGGGAGCAGAGGCTCCTGGAGTCGGCAGACTCTTTCTAAGGGCTTTCTTAAAAGTGCATTAAAAACATTAAGAAAGGAGGAGAAGAAAAGTGGCAATACAGTCGAACAAAATAACTGGAAGAAAGAAAATAATAAATGTAAGAAGAACAAGATAATAAATGTAAGGAATAAGCAAAAGAGAGGATCCTCAGCTTCAGCAGTGCTGAAGGAATAAGACTAAGAGGAATGGGTCTGTATAGACATTAGTAAGATCACTTTTTTACCCTCCAGCACCACTGCAGTTATTGTACTATTAGCAAAGCAATTTCTTACGATACATACAACTGTGTAATGCAGAAAAATATGATCTGAGGAATGGGTTGAATCTTGCGACTTCTAATTGCAGTATATTTGGGCTTAGAATAATAGTAAGCAGAGTATTTTCCTTCAATCACTTCCTTCAGAAAACTGCACAGTTTCACAGCCCTTTTTTCAACTCCCATCACCCTGTTGTCTTCTCTACTGAATGCCATCAGGGTCACCTCCTGCTCATCCTGCCGGGAAGGAGAACACAGAAGCACAAAGTGTTGCAGAAGCTGCTGCAGAGCTG
The DNA here is from genome assembly GCF_017976375.1 of Cuculus canorus. Classification (NCBI taxonomy): domain Eukaryota; kingdom Metazoa; phylum Chordata; class Aves; order Cuculiformes; family Cuculidae; genus Cuculus; species Cuculus canorus. Next base: position 32,302,860 of record NC_071407.1, read on the forward strand.
ACAGTGCCAGTTAAGGACTGGTTGCTTTAACCCTTTTTAAAAATAAAGAAGGCTTTCAAGGCACTCATTTGTCACATTCAGGTTTACTTTCCTAAGACTAAAGATCTGAAACTTCCTGCCATCCATGGTAACAAAATCACTGCAAATAAAAAATATGAACTCATATAAATAATTGTGCCTCACTCAGTAAAACAGTGGTACAAATCGCAGGTTTTGAATGTTATATTGTTCCTCTGTTTAATTTTATATTTTTTTTAACACAATTTAGATAAAGAAATTCCCTCCTTCTAGGAAGGTTGCCCTTCATTGCCCTAATTTCCATGCATGCCACGCTGATGACTTCACTCTCTCCCTCCAATTGCGATTCGATAGGTGGAACTAAAAGCAGAACTGACCCACAGTATAAGTTACAGAGCCATGAGCTGGGAACTGCCCACAGTCACCACTTCACGTTTGCCACGAATAATGAACAACCCTTCGGGTTGGGGGAACAATTAAAAAGAGCTTTCCCGCTCCAGCTCTCGCCTCTAGTCAAGGCAACACCCCAAGACACTTATCCTAGTCCTTTTCTTTCAATTTCAGTATGTTCAGTGTACCAACAATGCTCTGATGCATTTCACTCTTGACTGGATACAGTGAGATTGCTAATCAGGATTACTTGATTCAGTCAACACTGATTTCAATAAAAAGACAAAAAAAAATTATCATAAATATAGAGAAAGTGCTGGCGGCAGTGACAGGTGATTAAAATCTCATTCAGTTGGAATCAGCCTGATTCATGGTAGCCGAATAGAGGAAGTCTTCATAGCAGCAGATGATTATTATCTCACTCACTCCAAGTCACTTCTGATTGCACATGCACACACAAATTGGCACAAAGTAGATTCATGAACAACAAATCATCACGCAGGGGTCTGACCTCCTTAAAATGAGGCTTTGTATAATAATTCTTCAGAAACAAGCAGATATAGGGTGGATAATGCTAATTTACAGAGTAGGCATAAGCAAGCAAGCTTGCATTAAACATTCAGTATGGAGAGGAAGTAAGAGGATGGTAGTAAATTCTCACTATTAAGCCAAAATACTTAAAGATTAATTGATTTGAAGTGCTATTTTCCTCTGTTTAAAAACAATTCCAGTCATCAAAATGAAGGAAGTTTGTAAAGTATTGTATCAAAGAAACAGTAGGAGATTCGATCACTAGGATTTCCCTGTGTTTTAATTAAAAAAGTAAAACTTCTCTTAAACATGGGGTTTCAGTGGCAATACTTTGAATGCACTTCTAGACAAGGACAGACAAATTCAGTGCGTCGGTGGATTTTTACCTGTTGATTTCTGAATTCAAAGTTTAACAGTGTTGACTAAAGACCAAAATGTTGGCCATGTAATTTTAATCCTTTAAGCATGTCACCACGCAAAGACTGGCACAACTTCACGAAACTTCCAGTTTCTTTCTGTGAGAGGTCTGAAACAGAAGGAACCGAGCTGTTGGAAGATGGGAACCCCGCATCCCACTTGATGTTGTACAGCACTACTCCTTCCTAGCACCATATTCTAACATGGGTAGTAATCTTTTAGTGTGTTAAATCCTAAAGTGGTACACTGCCTGCCCAGAGGAACAAGCATAGTGCAGGCAACACAAAGGTACCCTTCCTTTCAACTTTCTCAGAGTGGTGGCACCAGTGAGCGGCAGTGTTTGTGGGCATGGGAACGCTTCAGGCTAGCGGATACCCTTGGACCACCTACTCTTCTTACACAGCTTGAACTGCTTCTTAAGGAACGATATGTACCCACAACACTACTGTGTCCTCTGAATTATAATAGCTCAAGTAGAAAGAAGGCACGCTAACATTAGGGCTGTTTCTTCAAAAGACACAAACAGTGAATGCTCTCACACTTTCTCACAGAACTAAAGCCGTGCAAGCCGTGCAGTGGAAAGCAAACCACCATCTTAGAAATATATCCAACTTATTGTGTAAATGCCACTGTTAATTGAGAATACTTGTAGACAGGTATAGCTTATCTGCTTATGCTAAACACCCATAAAATATTAAAAAATGGCGAATTAATATCATGCACAATAAATTAGTGCACTCTCCCCTGCCTCTATATCACATAGAGTATCCTCTCATAGCTGCACAATGATAGCAAGAGCAGGACAGAAAAGCTTACGCAGGATGAAGTTAAACAATTACATGTTTTACTGCAAGTTTGAAAGATTTTTTTAGATTGACAGTGCAATCAAACACAGTAGCAGCGCCAATGTCAAAGTGCAAGTCAATATCTTAGTTAGATGTTGTCTAATAGAAATGAATAACAGCAGTTGAAGGCGAGGGAAGACTCACTTGAACCCAAGGATCTGGCTTGTGTTCCAAGCAATTAAAGACTGCTGAATCAATGGGGGAGAAAGCAAGGCGAGATGTTATTTAGTGTGGCCATGGCTCATAAAATCAACCTGTTGAAGGATGGAGAAAGGGAGAACTTTGGGGTGGTAACCAGTAAAAGCCCGTTCCAGTCATCTGGCTTCTGTCAGTCTGACAGAGCAGGAGCTGGGGAGTTAAGGAAGTGACCCAGTAGTCCTAACACTAAGGAGAGATAATGCTCAATTCCCTGCAGTGTCTGCATCTGATAACCCAATTATCCCCAGTCTATTTTTTCAAAGTCTCTTTGAACCTGTGACCCACCACAAACAAAATGTATTTGTGTTGTTCTTAACTGCTAAACTCTGAAACAACAAAGGACTTGTGGAATAGTTGCCCGCTTGTGTATTTCTTTAAGGTCTACAATTATACGTAAATCAGTCCAGTGTATTATTTTTAAATGTGGTATTTTTTTAATTTGAAAGAAGTCAAATGGTGAAAGTAATTAAAATACATCGCTTAGGATTAAAACCCTTCTCACTCAGCCAGCAGAAACACACGAAGCCAGGGAAAACTCTGCTAGAGTATTTAACATAAGTTAAAAGTGACGCTGTTTGCTGTTACGCAGCAAATGTCAGCCCAGCTGCTCTTTTTATTTATTAAATAGCACTTTTATTTTGGGCAAACACATCTAATTTGCTAAGTACTTCCCGGTAAAGTTTCTTCCAGTTATATACCTATTTAAAAAACATTTTGTTCTGCCATGAAAGAAGTTTCAGTCCCCTAATAAAAAGCAATGCTTCTTCTCCAAGGCTGCTATCACCGCAGCAACTAACAGACACCACGATTTGCCATTACCTTTATTTGTCTATTTTTGTATCCCCTACTTTGTGCTTCTTGGATGTGAACTGGGTTATCTACACTTCTATGTACATCTGCACATCACACTGTCATCTGGAGGAGTAGGCAGGTACACATATTTAGGAGTAGAACACACAGAATTTATACTTGCAGTTAATTAAGGCTGTGATTATTTGGGAGCTCAAATGATGTCATGCCAAAACAGAAGCATCTTTCCACAACCAGAACCCAGGAGAGTCAAATAATATGAAAATTATACTGCAGGAATCATAGGTAATCCGTATGCTAGTTTATCACAACAAGGCAAATTAAGGTAGAGTTATTTTAGCTGACTAGAAACTCTCCTGAAATCATAGAAGAATACAACGAAAAACTCAAGATCGAGCCAATGGTGCATCGTGGCTCAGCGCACGAAGAACTGCAGCAGAAAGACAGCTAGGAGGTGATTACCATTTCCTATTCAATAATCAAAATTATTCTGAAGTTTAAATGAGAGCTAAGAGGGGGTATGTTGATGCTAGTTGGGCATAGATATTATTTAGTGTAAATTATGTTGAAAAAAAACCCAAATGGGCACACTTCATTGCAATAAACACACATCCATTGAATGACCCACATAGACATGCTAGCACACAAAATAAAATTTTATATTACTTTCAGAAGCTGGATCAATTGTTAATTCTACCATATGTTAAAGCATATTCTGTTACATTACTGTCTTAGAAAAGCTCACGGAATAGGAGGGAATGTGTGAAAACATGCATGCTGTGCCAGTAAGTAGTTATTTTATGTTTGTAATTTTAGTTTTACTGACTTTGGGCCTAATCCAGTATGGAGAAACACAGCAACACTAGACTCGCACTCCTTCATCAGAGCCTTTGCAGAGCACTTTGGGGTTACTTGGGCTGTTTGGTGTGGAGGAATTCCAATGTTCACGGCTGGGACGTGCACCTCCCGGGAGGTCAGTGAGTAACCGGCAGCTTGGTGGCACGGGAGGGCAAGAGGAGGGCTGGTGGGACACAGAGGTCTCTTGGGGTCTGTTGGTAGCCTCCCCATCCCTTACTACACGCACAACACCTCTCAGAGCAGACCTTTGGCCATGGCCCAAGCTAGATGACCAACTATATTCAGCAACCATCACCAGAGGACACACTAAGCTGTGCTTCCAAGGTTTACATCACAGTAAAATAAACTCGAATTATTGCTCGGCTAGTGGTCCATTTGTGAAAGTGCACATCATAACCAAATGCAGAACTGATCGTACACACGCACATGTAAAAGCTCACACCATAAGCTCTTCTTCCTCATCAGTTCGGGAGAGTCAACCTGGCCGGTGCGCAAGGGCAGACGATCCCAGCACCGCCTGCCACCCTGCCCTGAGCTAACCCCAGTGCTGTGCCCTCCCCAGGGTCTTCTGAGGCCCCCATGGCACGGGCACAGCTCCGTCTCCCAGGAAACATTCTACATCCCACCAGGCTGAAGACCTGCCCGTAACCCCAGCCACGTCTGATGAACATGTTGTGTGATATGGGAAAGGTGAACAGGCCACTACAGCAACCAAAACCCTCTCTACCACTCCAGAAAAGACAATTCTGGACACTGCAGCCCAATGAAATTGAGGACAAACTTTTTAGCAGGGCTTGTAGCAACAGAAGAGGTGGTAATAGCTTTAAACTAAAGGAGGGTGGATTCAGACTTGATATAAAGAAGAAATTTCTTATGATGAGCGTGGCGAAACACTGGCACAGGTTGCCCGGAGAGATGGTAGATGCCCCATCCCTGGAAACATTTAAGGTCAGTTTGGACAAGGCTCTGAGCAACTTGATCTTGTGGAAGATGTTCCTGCTCGTTGCAGGGGGTGGGACTGGATGAGCTTTAAATGTCCCTTCCGACCCAAATAATTCTATGATTTTATAATGAATACTTAGAAGTGATGTAGAAGAACATGAAATTTTGCAGCAACAAAGGAGCAGTAGGTTGTCACTAGATTACATAAGGCATTGTAGTTGAAAACCTGCAAGAGGCTCTCTAATGGTTCAAAGATGGTACCCGGAGTAATTAATTTTACTTCCCAGTCTGGCTTGGCATGCCAGGGAGCTGATCTGCATAGAAAAGACAGCGGGGAAACCCGCATGATCACAGCTGACTGAATAATCCTATAGACCTCCACAGGCAGGACTGGTGGAAGTCATGCTTAGATCCCTTCCTTGACAGCAGAAAACTTTCATACACAAAAGCCAAATAGCAAGTAATGAGATAGAAGAATGATTAAACACGTAACGTCTCCGATACCTTAACTCCTTATGGGTTCTGATCAAGTACAGTTGTTTCCATGGTCATGTTTCTGTATCCTCAGCTTTAAAAAAATTAATAAGAACAGCAGAAATACTACTGTCTTCACAGCTAAATTTATTTTTCTGTCTGTCGTAGAAATATGGTCTTCTAAGTTGGATTTCCATAAGTAAATATGACTTTTATGCATAAAGAATGACATCACGTGCATTTCAGATTGTCACTGACTGTCACATAAACCACCTTGGAGCTGCTGCTCCAACATGTGTTCACACCCAAGCAGACAAAGCAGAGTAAACCGAAATCTCCACGGAGCTCCGCTGCTCCTACTGTAGTTATTGCGGCAACTGTAGTCTCATTTCAGAAATCTTAATGACATGCTCAAACACATAAAAGTCTGCATATCTATCCTGTACTGGGCTCTTATGTTATTTTTCAGCTGATTTGAAAGTCCTGCCTCAGTTCTGGGAGCTAGTGGGGCCAACTATTCCATTTTCCAAGAAGATTGCATTGCTCTTACGACAGTAGTTGCAAGGATTTCTCAGTGTTTGCTTATGAAATTTTCTTAAGCTTACTTCTCACATTGGAATAGTCTCTGGGCTTTCAAAGTAGTTCAATGCTACCTTATTCAAAGTCGTATTTAATTAATAGTTATTTATTGCATTTTCTGCCCGTATATTGAAACATAGCCTGGGTAAATAAGACAAGTTTCTACATCCTTTCCTTAAATTGCGCCGCCTGAATCACGAGCAGTGATTTGGTAGACTCGGCTTGCTGCTAAAAAAGCAAACTATTTCTTCAACACAAACAACCCAGTCAGAGGAACTGAACGTTGCCAGACTGCTCTTCATTATGGCCACGTCTGACCCAGCACTCCCAGTTGGAGGGGATTCCAGCAGCTTTCCACAGACAAATAAACAGCAAATACTTATGGGGGACAGCCTTGTAGAACTGATTCCTTAATCAACAGTTAAAGAAGCAAATTGGATTTGCCCTATCACAAAAAAATTAATTCCAGATTGCAGCTATTGTCTTAAGTACAAGAGAGTTGTCTTGTAGGTTTGGCTGGGTAATTTCATTTTAAAAGTATCTCTAAAATTTGCTATCCCACGGGGTTTGTGGTTTTCTCCATCATTATATAACTGTAAACTTCTGGATGTTAAAGACTGGATAATTTCTTTCAGATGGCCTGGCCTCCACAATGCTTGGATGCTATGGATGAGAACCAATTAGTTGCCAGGAGTAACCAGCAACGGTTAGAAACAAGACAAAATGCTAGAAAAGGCATAACAAGTTTTCGATTGAATAATTTTTTTCCTAGTTACTTAACACTTTCCATTCAGCCTTTTGTTTTAACGCTTTGTAATTAGGTTAAAGAATATTTAATTTAACGTAGTTCCACACCAAGAAAAATTTACCGTTTGCTTGGAGCACTTGTAAAAGAAGCAAGGGGGTGGGTTTTCCTGATACCATGCTTCGTTTCCTCTTCGTTAGTACAGATCACATTTTAGTAAATTCTACTTATTTGTGTATTTATCTGCACTGTTTGAATGGGTGGGGTTTTTAAGGTTTGGGTTTTTTTTAAGGTTTGGGGGTTTTAAGGTTTG
>NC_071407.1:32314979-32319979 GCF_017976375.1 Cuculus canorus
GAGCCGACTCCTTCCGCTAGCTGGGCCTATGCTACATGTCTTACAACAACACAAATGTAAGCCCCTTCCTTTCCACACATGTTAAACTCATTTCCTAGTGAATTATTGGGAAAACACAACGCTATCCTTACTGCTGCGCTCAGATGCTGCAGTTTACTCTCTGCACTTCTGGCACCGCCGCCATGCGATGATGGGCTCTGTATAATTTTCTGGCTGTGAAACTTTTGCTGAAAGTATCACAGATTTGTTGTTGTTGTTGTTGTTGTAATTTGCCTCCAACCTTGACATACCAGAACCCTCCAAAGCCTGCAGAATAAATACCTTCCTTTTCTACCTAACAAATGCTATTTACACTCCGGATTTTTTTCCCATTTTTTTTATAAATAAGGAGAGTTTGTTCAACAACAAAATAAAACCTAGAACTGAGCCAGCCCTATTCTGTTTCAAGTGAGCTGATACACCAGGGAAGTAGTGAGTTCTCTTCAGCTTAAAACGTTAACGAACCAAAACAGTTAACAGAAAAGCCAAATCACTGAATCTCGTAAAATCCAGAGTAGCCCTCAGCCTGTAAAATTCCCCAGCTTCGGATTTTTTTCAAAAGAGCAGTTACATCTTTATTTTAATAGGGTATTAATAATGCCAGTATAACGTTGTACTATATACGGTTTTGACCACAAACATTTTTGCGAGATCTGCTGTTAAGATAAACAAACAAGAGGAGCTTGTCCGCTGGCAGCTTGACCCGAGTGAATGGGTTTCATTTTCCTGGAGCGCGAGCTGCGTCGGGGCTGCCAAGCGCAGGTTGAGCTCCCGCTTCCCCTTCCCCTCGCCCCGCATGTCAATCACCCCCTGGCATCCCCGGTGACAATTTCCATCCTTCCAGCTTGGAATTTCCAACTCCTCCAGCCTAGCAAAGCACTCCCTTGGCCCTATGAGTAACCCAACACTGCTGTGCCAGGGCTGCTCTCTACCTCGACCCCCCCTCCCACAAATATCTGTAACTTAGAAAAGGAGCCTTATTAAGCCCATTTCTACCACTTTGTCTCACAGGTCGGGGTTTTTTTAATTATCTGCTGCCTGAGAGTAATTATTTACTTCCTGGAAGCTCGCGTACCAGAACTCTGAGTTTGAAAGATTTTTCCATAACCTAATCCAATTCATCAAAGGCATCCTAACAAAATTACAGGCTCTGGCAGTATCTTTGCTTTTCACCTGATAAGGCTGCAACAGAAGCCCGGGATGGTTTGTATCAGGGTACCTCCTGGAGTATAGTTTTTGACAGCTTTGCTTAAATCCCTTCCCCCTCTTTTCCTTTCTCACAAAAGCACGCGATTTTATTATTCCCTCCTACTAGAGCCGTGCAAGGCTTTGGGCTTTAGACAAATAATCAAGTATTATACAGAGGGAAAAGTGGTGCAGGAGTCTCATCTAGCACATTTGGGATTTACTTGAGAACAATGGTCTTGAAGCTATACGTGAGCGCATTCCTCCGCTAGCAGAGCAGGTATTGCCACGATTTCATTAGCTGCGGGTTGTGCACCAATTAAGAGTAGGGATTAAGAGGGAATGATGTAAACGCTGTGACTTAGATGACCCGAGGAAAAGGAAGAAAAAGAGAGAAGGGAGCACGTGCAAGGTCCTGTTTCTGGGGCGTCAGTGATCTCGGTGTTGCCGAATTACACGGATTACTTTGATTTGCCATTTTCTTTTCTGTGCATACGTAGGTTTGAAAAACCAACGTGCACTCAGCACTGTGTCCTCTCCTTCCCCTGCACTGGCAGTTTGCTTTTTAATAGGAGAGGAGTGCTCACACCTGTGCACTCCAAACACCGACCTGACTACCTCTGTCCGCAAATGTACCCCTTGCAGCATTACCCAGTAACCCACTACATACGACATTGTCAAGAAAAAAAAAAGGAAATAAAAACCAATGTTGAGTTTCTGAGAGAAATTTTTAAAAGAAGTGGTTACCCAGGAAATTCGTAATGTTTTAATACACTCTGAACTTGGTAGCACCAATAGGACAATGAAAGCAAAACATCAGCCGAGCTGTTTTAAGGTCTACTCTTCCAGTAGTTGGATGCACATCTTAAAGAAAAATAAGAACTTTAAAATATGACACCAAACTGATCTGTTTTCATTGCACTATGCAGATGAAATGACAAGTTGTCATTTAAGAAGTTAATAAACAGTCACCATTTTGCAGGTTATCCAAATGCTACTGAATAGAAAACCTTGGATCCCTAAATGATGTGTAATTAAAATTATTTTAAAAATCCTCCTTGACAGGCCAGGGCTTAGCCAAAATGTAAATGACATTAAAGAAGACAATGAATTTAATTTTATTTAATGTCCCTTTTTGCAGATCCTCATTTACATAGCATTTTTAACAAAAGCGTTGACCTTATAAATGCTGGCATTTGTACAGCTTCTGCAGAGTTGGATTTAATCATGCTTTCGCAAAGCCATAAGGGAAAAAGCTTTAAGTTCTCTGGTTGGATATGGAGTAGGAATAAAAACATTGGGACTGGTCAAATGTTTATCCTCCTTGCTTCTGAAAACAACCTGACAAGAAGATGTAAAGGTCTAGGGAATAACCCATTGCTGTTTGTAAGGCTTGGTAATAATCATACATAATCGTTTGGAAATATAGCTAATAAAAAATATAATGAGTGTTCAGCAAAATCGGCATTAGGCCCAAATTACATGATATTAATACTTGAACAGGTGCAGAAAGGCGCTTTAAATGAGGTAAATGAATAAAATGTCCCAGAGCACAACTGTGTGCACTGACAAAAAGTCAATCACATGAATAATTCAGCGGCCGGGACTGCCAGCAAAGGTCAGCGGCTCTCACCTTTGTGACGGGAAGTGAAAGGAAACGCTGGTGACGAAAAAAAAAACCCATCGCCCTCCAGCCGACGCACCGCAACCCCACCGAAGGTGTAAACTTGGAGTAGGAAGGAATTAAAGCTCGGCACCAGCAAGCCGGCATAAAAAAATGCACCACCAAAAGAAAAAAAAAAAACCAACACCCAATCCAGAGTGAACAGCCAACTCGTTTAGGGTAAATAATCTGAAATTACAGCCAAGGAAAGGTTAAGGGGGGTGGCTACCAGCAATGTCAATTATTTACGAAATCTGAGGTCAGTCGAAAAGTATTTTAAGAGCCTACGGGATTGAAATTTTGTAACAGCTGTTAAATATGACAAAACTTTTTATTCCCCCAAACTAAAGCGATTCCAAACTCCGTATGAAAGAAATGGGATAAACAGATGTCTGGCTTCCATACAGGAAAGTAGGACACACTTGGAATGATAAGTCTCCTAAACTCTATAGAATAATGCCAGATTTATTGGGGAGGGGGGTATTTACTACCCACGGAGATGCCAACTAGCAGTAGGACTGTGATGGTACCATCTGGAAACCCGCTGCAGAGCACGCAATCGGTGATGCACTGCGAGCACATCCAGACCTGCCACTGCTCCGTGAGCGAGCTGCCACTCCGTGTTTTGATAGGGATGTAATCCTGCCGCCCTGGCTGCCCCACCATCGCTCCTTGCGGTTCTCAACAGTTGGACACCCGGCCTCTGGGTACATTTGAGCCCGGCAAGGAAGGAAAAAAGTTGAGAGGCTGGATCATAGCAGGCATTTCCATAGCTTCTAAAGAAATATATGATGGTGGCACCGAGGAATTATTTTAGCACAGAGTGTGGTTTTGGTTTAGCAGTTACAGCGGCATCCTGTAATCATTTACAGCCCTTGGAATGTATGGGTGAAATAGGAGAGATTTATCTGTTCATAGTTGTGATATGTAGACAATGGGTGTTCCTAATGAGGAACATCTGCTTTTGTGTTTTCCCAGAAAACATTATTCCACTATGAAAATGATACTCCCATCCTTTTCAGCAACACTGCAAAGAAAATATGGGCCTTTTCCTTTCTTTTATTTGCTTTTCTTTGGGTCAATCTAATTTCCCAGGGACACTTTTTCTGTGGCATCTTTTTACTGACTGCGCTGCAATTTATGGTGGGTTTGTTCTTCAATACGTGAGTTACTGTGCTGTATGAATAGCCCCGATATGCCAGAAGATACTTAAACGCATACAGTAATAAAAGTGCATACCCTCAACCACGCTTCGTGAGAAACATCAAGTCAACGTAAATAAAAATTCTAAGCGAATTAAAAGGTCACAGAGGCATGCGAGAGAGAAAACTGCTTTCAAGGCCTCTGCTTTAGTTTTTACATTTAAAGCCCACTGCAGGATGCAAACGTATAATTACACTAATTTATTTAAAATACCTTCATTGCTAACAAATTATTATTCCTAAAGTGTGTAAGGGGGGGTGGGGGGCTTCCCTTTTTTTTTTTTCTTTTCTCCTCCAGTGCAATAAACAATTCAGACTATCACAGAGACTCCTAGTGTGGGCTGGAACAAATGGGTGGCCATAGATCTCAATTCAGGATTGAATTATTGGTTCGTATCCTCAGGACAAATATGCCTTATCTGGTCAAAAGCTGCTAAACGTATCCAAAGGACAAAAGGATCTAGTGAAGCATATTGTATATAATTCTTTTTTTAAGCCAACTAACCAAGCGGTAACACCTCTTATGGGAAACTGTAAATTGACCCACAAATTTGATGGAGAAATGTTGTTCCGGAATGCTCAAGAGGAAACACAAACCCGAAATTCAACACCAACAACAAATTTAGGTAACAAACTATTAACACACGGATCGAGCAAGCATAAATACCGGGGATTTAACATACACTTTGGTTGTTTTGGAGGACTATTTCTCTTACAGAGCTTTTTCCACGTCCACGCTTCCCTCCTACATTTGCTGCAATTTGCTCATGGCAAACATTACATTCGACAGTTTTTCAAAAACACGTCTTGAGAGGAAGAGTGTCGTAGCGACCTCCTTGCTGAGCCGCGTGCAGCATGCAACCAAATTCTCCTAGTATTTTGACACGATAAGTGACAACTCTCTTTAGAAG